>NC_056743.1:503160785-503348285 GCF_019279795.1 Protopterus annectens
CTTTAGATGAAGCATTTGAGTATTTCAGCACTATCTTCTTAGGCATTCTCAACCAATTTGCCCCATCAAGACAGATTCGCACTAAAGCCACCTATTCCCCATGGCTTACCAAGAGCACTAGGCAATTTATGAAACAAAGGGACAAAGCATGGGGCACCTGGCACAAAAATAAAACTACTCCTAACAGGCAAGCATCCTTAGAAATGAGAAACATTGTAAAAAAAAAAAAAAACAAATCAGATTAGACAAACAAAAATGCTATTGTGAAATTCAAACTAAGCACAATACCAACCCTAAAAAGTTCTGGGCCACTATAAAAAGTATTCTCCAACCAGGCAAATCATGAACTCCTCATCCAAACATAGACATCACCTATATAAACACAGCCACCCAATTCAATAAGTTCTTTACCAACTCTGTACCAAAGCTGTCAACAGACCCATCCTCCTCAACCCCCACTATACCATATACAACCCATCAAATAACACCAACTCCTTCATCCTGTACAAACTTACACAATCTATAGACACCTAACCAAACTTAAACCTATCACCCTAGCAGTAGAAACTACTTGCCAAAGTCCTAAAAATAGCCACCAAAGCCATTTCCTATCCAATCTTTATAATCATTAACAGATCAATCTCAGAACAAAAGGTGCCATTTCTCTGGAAATGTTCCTACATTATACCAATACACAAAGGGGGCACATCCACTGACCTAACAAACTATTGCCTTATAGCTGTACTTTTCCCACTGTCTAAAATAGTGGAAAAATGTATCCCACACATCTACTCTCCAACAGTCTTCTTGCTGAAACTCAACACGGATTCCTCCCCAGCCATAGCAGTGCTACTGCACTCATCCATTTTAGTAACCTAGTAAATATGCAGTGCAGCAGTGGCCAACTAGTGTCTGCAGTTTTCCTTGATTTATCAGTGGCATTTAGATTCATAGGTTGATACTAGGCTATCTCCCCTAGGGCATTTATAAGCCTAGCCACAGTGTGTTTGGTGTTCGCCACCCTTTTAGATTTGTAGACTGTGCCTTTGAAAAGTAGGTCACAGAATATAGCCCCTTTATGGTTAGTTTATTGTGCCTCTGTCTAGCAGGGACCCAGAAGAGATCCCAGGGGTATACTTACGATCTCCCATCCACTCGTCAAGATTTCTCTTGAAGAGGGTCAGTGAGGTGCTTTGCCTAACCTGGACTGGGATTTTGTTCGAGTGAAGGGAGTCTCTGGGATATGAATCTGTCCCTCCAGCATGTCCTATTTATTTCTGTGCTGAGGTTTAAGTCTCTGGAGCGTGTAGCTCTAAGGGATTTGGATTTCTTGAGGTGGAGCATGTCCATTAATTCTGGGTTGGGCATGGCTTTATATGTCAGGCATAAATTGCCTCTGAGTAGGCGGTAAGCAACTGAGTAGAGCCGGAGTTTCTTTAGCCTAACTGCATAGGGCATCTGTTTGAGTCCCTTGATCCTCTTGGTGAGGTACTTTTGGGGTCTTTCTAGTTACTGCAGGTGTCGGGTAAGGTACATCCCAAATGGGGCATTGTATTCAATTATGGGCCTGATGAGTGATGAATAGAGTGGCACAAAGACTGCTCTTGATCTAGATGTGAAACCTTTCATGATGAGGTGGGCTATAGAGAAGGTCTTTCTAACCATTTTGGCAATGTGATTGTCAAAGGAGAGATTGCTATCTACTTGGGACCCCAAATCCCTAATTACTTCCTCCGGACTTAATGGATTACCTCCTATGTCGTAGTCTGTGGGCACTTTGTTTTTCCCAAAGGGGATGACTATGCATTTTTTAGCATTTAGCTTTAGGCCATGGCTTTGGCACCAGTTATCTGTCTCTGTGAGATCCTTTTGGAGGATGCTTATGTCACCCGGAGAGTCTATAATGGCACCCAGTTTGCAGTCATCTGCGAACTTGGTCAGCCATAGTCCTCCCATGTTTGCCTGTACCTCAGAGAAATAAATACTGAACAAGAGATGTCCCAGGACTGAACCTTGTGGGACTCCACTTGTGACTGGTTTAGAGTCTGACAAGGCACCTGCTATTCTGACCATGTGGGTTCTATCCCTGAGCCAGTTTGCAACCCATCTTGTGACATAGGGGTTGATATTTAAGCTAGTGAGCTTATTTATGATTCCTGAGTGGGGTATTGTGTCGAAGGCTTTTGTGAGGTCCAGGTAGGCTGTGTGGGCTACCTTCCCTTCATCTATGGCCTTGGTAACTGTTTCAAAGAAGTCGACCAGGTTCAAGAGGCAAGATCTGCCTTTAACAAAGCCGAATTGGGTAGGATCCAGTGTCTGAAGGTTTCCGATGTCATTATTTATGAGTTCCATAATGATATGCTCCAGAGCTTTGCAGACCAGGCTAGTGAGGCTTATAGGGCGATAGTTTCCTGAGTCTGTTGTGGCACCTCCTTTGTGGAGTAGGACCACCGTTGCTGTACGCCATTCCTTGGGTACATATCCTGTGGTAAGGCTGAGCTTGAACAGTGACTTAATGTGAGAGTTAAGTTCATCTTGTAGCTCGTGTAAGATGCAGCCCAGGACACCTTCCGGTCCCATTGATGCTGTGTGTTTTGCTTTGGAGAGGGCAGCTCTCACCTGTTCGTCTATGATGTCTGGGAGGCTACACTCTGTTGGGATGGAGATTTGTTCTTTAAGGGGGTGGGGGGGGGAGAAATTTGCACTGAATCTGTTTGGCAGGATGTTGGCAATGTCTGTGGGTTCAGTGTATTTTTTGTCATTTTGCACTAACTCGGAGCATATCTGGGAGTTGCCACCCAGGTTTCTGACATAACTAAAGAAAGCCTTGTGATTGTCCTTAGTATCTTGTGCAGTTTTTCTTTTGAAGCTGGCCTTAGATGATTTTATGAGGGATCGTAGCTTTTTGCTAGTACTGATCAGAGATGCCTTCCCTTTTTGGGATGTTGCTCTATCATGTAGTAGCTTCCTCCTTTTGCTGTATAGCTTATTTATGGCCGGAGTCCACCAGGCAGGTCTCCTGTTTTTGGAGGAGTGAGTCTTGGTTTTATTTGGGATAGCACGATCAATACATTCCTGTAGGTGTCCATAGAATGCGTTTGTGAAGGATTCTGCAGTTTGAGCCATGTTTTCCACTGGCTCTGGGGCTTTGAAGGATACCACCTCGGTTTTGAGAAGTGTGAAGTTTGGTTTTGAGAAGTTCTTCACCGTGGTTACCTTGGCTGGGGGTGGGGATGGGATATGAATGTCCAGTGAGATTAATTTTTGGTCTGACCTTACCCGTGAGGGGTATACCTCTGGTGTGGAACATAGAGTCCCTATCTTTGTGATGACCAGGTCCAATAAGTCTACTTCAAGTCTCATCAAATTGGACCTTTTGTCTCTACTGCCCAGTGATTTCTTCTGTTTGCACAGACATTGCAAACATTCTATCTCTATCTTGCAATTAAGGACCTACCTGGCTTCTAAGGACCCTCTGATCCACTTCAAGGCTCACCAAATTGGACCTTTTGTCTCTACTGCCCAGAGCTTTCTTCTGTTTGCACAGACATTGCAAACATTCTATCTCTACCTTGCAATTAAGGACCTACCTAGCTTCTAAGGACCCTCTGATCCACTTCAAGTCTCACCAAATTGGACCTTTTGTCTCTACTTCCCAGTGCTTTCTTTTTTTTTGCACAGACATTGCAAACATTCTATCTCTACCTTGCAATTAAGGACCTACCTGGCTTCTAAGGACCCTCTGATCCACTTCAAGACTCACCAAATTGGACATTTTGTCTCTACTGCCCAGTGCTTTCTTCTGTTTGCACAGACATTGCAAACATTCCATCTCTACCTTGCAATTAAGGACCTACCTGGCTTCTAAGGACCCTCTGATCCACTTCAAGTCTCACCAAATTGGACCTCTTGTCTCTACTGCCCAGTGCTTTCTTCTGTTTGCACAGACATTGCAAACATTCATCTCTACCTTGCAATTAAGGACCTACCTGGCTTCTAAGGACCCTCTGATCCACTTCAAGTCTCACCAAATTGGACCTCTTGTCTCTACTGCCCAGTGCTTTCTTCTGTTTGCACAGACATTGCAAACATTCATCTCTACCTTGCAATTAAGGACCTACCTGGCTTCTAAGGACCCTCTGATCCACTTTGTGTCACCAAATTGGACCTTTTGTCTCTACTGCCCAGTGCTTTCTTGTGTTTGCACAGACATTGCAAACATTCTATCTCTATCTTGCAATTAAGGACCTACCTGGCTTCTCTGGACCCTCTGATCCACTTCAAGTGTCACCAAATTGGACCTTTTGTCTCTACTGCCCAGTGCTTTCTTGTGTTTGCACAGACATTGCAAACATTCTGTCTCTACCTTGCAATTAAGGACCTACCTGGCTTCTAAGGACCCTCTGATCCACTTCAAGTCATACCAAATTGGACCTTTCATCTCTACTGCCCAGTGCATTCTTCTTTTTGCACAGACACTGCAAACATTCTATCTCTACCTTGCAATTAAGGACCTACCTGGCTTCTAAGGACCCTCTGATCCACTTCGTGTCACCAAATTGGACCTTTTGTCTCTACTGCCCAGTGCATTCTTCTGTTTGCACAGACATTGCAAACATTCTATCTCTACCTTGCAACTAAGGACCTACCTGGCTTCTAAGGACCCTCTGATCCACTTCAAGTCTCACCAAATTGGACCCTTTGTCTCTACTGCCCAGTGCTTTCTTCTGTTTGCACAGACACTGCAAACATTCTATCTCTACCTTGCAATTAAGGACTTTCCTGGCTTCTAAGGACCCTCTGATCCACTTCGTGTCACCAAATTGGACCTTTTGTCTCTACTGCCCAGTGCTTTCTTGTGTTTGCACAGACATTGCAAACATTATATCTCTACCTTGCAATTAAGGACCTACCTGGCTTCTAAGGAACCTGTGTTCCACTTCAAGTCTCACCAAATTGGACATTTTGTCTCTAATGCCCAGTGCTTTCTTCTGTTTGCACAGACATTGCAAACATTCTATCTCTACCTTGCAATTATGGACCTACCTGGCTTCTAAGGACCCTCTGATCCACTTCAAGTCTCAGCAAATTGGACCTTTTGTCTCTACTGCCCGGTGCTTTCTTCTGTTTGCACAGACATTGCAAACATTCTTTCTCTACCTTGCAATTAAGGACCTACCTGGCTTCTAAGGACCCACTGATCCACTTCAAGTCTCACCAAATTGGACCTTTTGTCTCTACTGCCCAGTGCTTTCTTTTGTTTGCACAGACATTGCAAAGTATGTTTCTCCATTGACCCTTATTGAAAGCAGACCCATTGTATTTTGTCTTGTGATTAAAGCTGTGTAAACTAATTTTCCCACTGAGACAGGAAAGCCGGCAGCCAGGCTCTTCTCCCTGACTAAACACTCCTGATAGTCTCCTTACTTCTGAAACTATCCTTCCCTACCTAATTTTGTTTCTGATTACCTGCTGTACTTTTACTCTGTCCAATAGGCGGCAGTGCATTCTAGCCTTTGTGCCCTCACTCTCTCCCCAATTATTGCTAGTTTCAGCTCTTATCACTCACTATTTGCTCTTAGTCCATACTCTTGTCATCCTCTACCTACCTATCTTAGACTTTAATTCTGTTTGCTTCCCCTTTTCACTATCCTCTTTCCCATACCTTACCTGCTTTACTAAGAAGCTACTTACCTGCTCCACTGCTTCTCCCTGGGCTTCTACTGTTCACTGATTGTCTCTGCTGAATCCTCCACTACTTGCTCTAACCCACTCTGTTCGCCCTACGGGCTCACTCCGCTCCCCTACCCAACCCCCAATTCCCACCCACCCGCACTACCTCTCGCTTTATACCCACTAAGCCACACCTACTTCCTCTCAAACTATCAAACCCCTCCCCTTCCTCTCCCTGTCCCCTCCCATCATCTATCCATACTCACATGACAACTTCCCTTCACCCTTTTCAAAACAAACCTTACCAAGACCATAACATGTTTCTAAAACATTTATCCCTCCCAGTTCAAATGTTACTCCTTCTAAGCCTCACCTATATTTACTTTCTTACCCAACCTACTCTCATCGACCACTCTACTCACTTGCACACAACGTTTCACCTCCACACATCAAAATCCTACTATAATAACAAATCTCTCCTAACCTTTATCCCCTCAGCAACAACCTATGTTTTCACTACAGACTAATCCTTCTTCATAAACCATTACACCCTCTCCATTCTCCGTATCTCCCTCTATTCTTTCTACTTACTCCACTCAAACAAAACAACCCAAATACCTCTACTACCTAACTCAACTTCTTACTGCATTACTTTTATCCGGCGATATACACCCTAACCCAGGTCCAAACCACTCCTCCTCAAATTCTAAATCTATCCTATTTACATATCTTAGCGCACAAAGCCTACTGAACAAAATCCCTTACCTTCATGCATGGGTACTCAATAACAAACCTGACATCCTAGCCATTTCTGAAACCTGGCTAAAACCCCATATAAAGAATGCCGAAATATTACCACCAAACTACTCAATCATTAGATCAGACAGAACCCATAAAAAGGGTGGTGGAGTAGCTCTACTCTATTCCTCCTCCCTATGCTTAACACCTTATAACAAAGTCATTCCCCAGTTCTCTAATGCAGAACTAATATTAGCTCATCTCCAGCTGAATAAACACAAATTTATATATATAGCCTCTCTCTACATTCCCCCTAGAGATAATATCACAATACTTGAAAACATCCTCTCCTGGCTATCAACTAACATCTGTAATGAAACTATAATCATGGGAGATACCAATATTAATTGGTTTTCCATACAGTCACCTACACACCCCCTCAACATCAACCTTTACAACTATTCTCAACTAATCAACTCAATCACTAGACCATCCAAAGACTTCTCAAATGGCAATATCTTAGACTGGATTCTAGTCTCCCATCCCCATAACTACACTGACAGTGGAACCCTTCCTGACCCCCTCAGTGATCATCTTCCCATCTTCACTAGACATCTACCAACTCCCTTACAAGTTACTCATAACTACATAACTACCAGATGCCATCAAAACTTTAACCCTGAAGCTTTCTCCAGCTCCCTTAAATCTATTAACTGGATTCCCCTTAAAAACCCTACCACTTGAAAATGCAGTAACTCACTTCAATACTATCTTCCTAGACATCCTAAATAATCATGCTCTCTTAATAACCAAAAGAATAAAAAGGAAAACCACCCCCTGGTTAACAAAAAATACACTTACTACCATGCGACTTAGAGATAAAACATGGGCACAATACAAGCAAAACAAATCCACATCTAACCTCAATAAATACAAAACTATTCGTAACTCAGTAAAAAAGCTTATCTCAAAAGACCGCCAAAACTACTTTATCCAACTTTAAAACAATCATAAAACAAACCCACAAAAATTCTGGACAGGTATAACTTCACTCTTAAAACCTGGCACTATAGAAAACCCAAACCCCAGCCCAGATATACAAAACATGGATCTTGCTACCCAATTCAATTCTTTCTTCATAGACTCCATTTCTGAACTTACTTCTTCTTTTACACTTAATAATCCAACCCCTACCCCCTCTACTCACAACCAATCTCCACCTCCAACTCCTTTCTCTCATTCATCCCCATCCCAACACCCTCCATTTTTGATTAAACCTACTCCTACTCCTACTTCTACTATAAGAAAACTCCTACAGAAACAAAAACCATGTACCAATGCCCCTGACAACATTTCCTCATACTACCTCAGTATAGCTGCTGATGCCATTGCCCTCCCTATCAGTATCCTCATCAATCGCTCTATCCAAGAAGGTTTAGTTTCCGAAATCTGGAAAAAAGCTTACATCATCCCTCTGCACAAAGGAGGAAATAATACTCACATCTCCAATTTCCGTCCCATAGCCATCCTCTCACCCATTTCTAAAGTCCTTGAGAAATGTATCCACCTTCAACTCCTCCCCCATCTCTTGGACAACGATCTACTAACCCCTACCCAACACGGATTCAGACGCCATCATATAGTACTATGACAACCCTCCTATCCTTCCTTGAAACTGTGAATAAAGCTAGAGATTCTGGACTCATTGTATCTACCATTCTTCTCGATCTTTCTAAGGCCTTTGATACTATCTCCCATAACTTACTTCTTACTAAACTATCTAATCTAAACCTCTATCTCTCTTCACTCAACTGGTTTAACAGCTATCTCTCCAATAGACAACAAGCAGTCAAGTGGAAAAAAGCTACCTCCTCCTTTCTGAATACCCCAACAGGTGTTCCACAAAGTTCTATTCTGGGCCCCCTTCTCTTTAATATTTTCAACAATGACTTTTTCTGCGCTATCCCTCAGGCTAACATTATACAATATGCAGATGATTCCACAATCATCTGCGCTGCCTCATCTATCCCAACTCTTTTAAAGCTAACCTAGGAAGCCTTCTCCACCACTGAAAAGTGGATGAAAGACAACCATCTAGCTCTTAATGCTGTTAAAACCAAACTCATGATATTTACTCCTTCAAAAACCACTAACATTGATCATAAATCATTCTCCATCTCCAGCCAAAATAACATCCCCCTTGAGCTTGTATCAGAATCCAAACTATTAGGAGTTCAAATTGATGATGAGCTTAAATTCAATTCCCATCTACTACAAAACATAAAGAAAACCCACCAAAAACTTGGCATGCTCTACCATCACAATCGATTCCTCAGCTCAGCTACTAAGATTACTCTCTCTACAACATTTCTCCTACCCTCCCTTCTCTATGGGGTACCTCTTCTTTCTAACCTACAATCCTCCCTCAAAAACAAACTATCCTCTTGTTACAGTAAAATTGCCAAATTCGCCACTTGCAACAAATCATCAACCCACCATTGTGAACCACTCCACAAACTGAACTGATTAGAACTACCCAACTTCCTCTCCAACACCCAACTCACATATGCTCATAAACTGATTTTCCAGCCATCCCTCTACCCCGCACTCTCTTCTACCTTTAAAATGCACCACACTCAACGATATCTAAGATCTAACAATCAAAACCTCATAGAAATTCACAGACCCCTCCACCCTCCTGGACAAAACCTCCTGTCCTTCTCACTAGCACGCTTATGGAACTCCCTTCCTCCCTCCATTCATACCATTACAAGCCTCCCATCCTTTAAAAAATCACTCCACTCCCATCTAACCTCCACATGGGCATGCTCCTGCTCTCACCCCTCATAACCTACTCTTTACTCTACTACTCTTTCTCTTCATTCACTCTATACCCCAGGTAGCACTACTCTTGAGCTACCAGTATACTGATCTTACCCCTCATAACCTACTCTTTACACTACTGCTTTTCTCTTCTGTCATAACCTGCTCTTTACACTACTACTTTTCTCTTCAGTCACTCAGAATCCCAGGTCGCATTACTCATTGGCTACCAGCATACGAACTGACTCTCCTCAAAAAAAAAAATAAATAAATAAATATATATAGCATAGCCCGTATAACATGTGTTTTTTAGCTCTCTCTAGTGTTTAATCACATGCATTGTACAAAGTTTAACTCAAAATGTAATGTATATGTATATGTATGTCTTCATCCTTGTGTAATCTGTATGTGAAGCTTTTCTCCCCAGGACTCCATTGAAAACAGGTTCTTCGGGCCCAATGGACTATCCTGGTTAAACAAATGCAAATAAATAAATAAATGTTTTCCCCTCTTGTGGGGGTGGTGACCAGTTGTTCCATAGAATTTGAGTTTATAAATTCTAGGAACCGTTGGGCGAGGATGTGTGGGCTTGAGTAGTTTACCCAGTCAGTGTTTGGATAGTTGAAGTCACCCAATATAATGGTGTTTGGAGAGACCTTCATGTTCTCCAGTGTTCTCAGGAAGGCTGAGTGGGGTTCCTGAGTTTGGGATGGTGGTCTGTAGCAGGCTATAAACTGAAAGGCAGTTTTGCCCACTGTTAGTTGCACATGGATGGTTTCCGTTGCTTTGTGCAGTGCTACTAACCTGGAGGTGTGGGCATTTTTGATGTATATGGATACTCCCCCTCCTTTTGTGGTTCAGTCTGAATTTTGTGGCCGAAAAGCATGGTATGAAGTATAACCTGGTACTGCTGGGGTGCTTTCGGGAGCCTTGAACCAGGTTACTGCACAGACATTGATGTTCTCCATACTGAAGAGAGTCTGGAGTGTGTGCATTTTGAGGTTTAGACTTCTGGCGTTGAGCGGCATCACCCTTAGTTTATTTTTCATTGTATTGTCTATGGAGGTGGGTTTTTCTTTTGAGCCTTGCCTAAAAAAGGCACGATGGGGGTGGCAAGAGCCTTAGCCAGTATTTGAAAGCCCAGGGGTGATGGGTGCAAGCCGTCCCTAGCGAAGCAACGTGGCTTGTCGAGCATGTCATCCCAGGCTGACAGACACTGGATCCCCTTTGAATGACACCAATACTTTAGCCGATTGTTAAAACTTATCATTTTGTCTTTATACTGTGGCATCATTCTTGGTGAGGGTAAGATGCTACTCAAGGTTAGGGTCATACCAGCCTGGGCTACATGATCAGAGAGCACCTCTATGTCTCTTTTCATGTAGTCCAGGGAGGTATGTCTCAGGTCATTCACACCAGCATGGACAATGACGGAGTAATTTTTGTACTTGCTTTGGAGTGACCTGAGTGCGTGTGTTATGTGCCGGATCCTGGCACCCGACAGCTTACAGTGACCTTCTCCTTGTTCAACCTGGTGATTGGGATGTCAGTGTGTCTGACTATAGAGTCACCTATTACAAGTGTATTAGGTGTGTTGTTTAGCCTTAAGGGCTGTGACTGTGTGGCACACTGACTTTGTGGACTATGTGATACGTGGTTATTGTTGTGGGGTAGCAGTTGTTTGGGTGTCTGCTTTGGAGGTCTCTGCTGCTTTGGCAGATTTTTATTTAGAGCCTCCGAGTATGTTTTTGTGTGTTTATGTGTTTGGTTTGTTGTTGCTATAGGTCTTTGTGAGACTGGAGTTGTGGTATGTGTGGTTACCTTCTTCTCCTGATTGACTGTGCCAGTCGTGGGTCGAGAGAGCTCAGCCTCCAGTTTGGCAATATAGTTGCATCTCTCACATATATTTGAGTTTGTTGGAAGGAGGAGAGGGTTGTCTGTGTACATAAGGCTGTTGTAACATTGGCTTAAGATTCCCATATTTACCAGCTGGACTGGAGATACAGTCTCCAATACAAAACTTCTAACATCACTCTCAGAATTAAAACTAACAACCCCCACTCTATTATGCTTTCAAGACTACCTCTCCTAACACCAACAAGCTGTTCACTGGAAAACACCCTTTCTCCTTACTTGTAAAACTATTAGTGCCCCAAGGATCAGTCCTAGGACCCCTACTTTCACTATATTTACAAATAATCTTTACAAAGCCACCACTCTGGCAAACCTGGTTCAATATGCTGACAACTCTACCTTAATGTGGTGTGCCCCCACCCTCCAAGAATTTCGCATCAAGACCTAAGAAGTCTTTAAATCCTTTGAAACCTGGATAACAAACTCCCAGTTAATACTAAATCCTAAAATCCCTAACTTATGCTCTTCCCTCCTTCCAAATCAGCAGTACCTACTCCCTCCGTACTCTATGTCTGCATCAGATAATACCCCTATCTCCCCCGTCACACAAACCAAATTACCAGTGGTCATTATTGACAATGATATGAAATTTGACAAACACAGCGTAATCCAATGGCTGGACTTGTAAAGGCCCCAGGGCCATTAGCCTAGTACACACCTATGAACATAGCTCATACATTAACCAAAGTCAACAAAAAACTAGGTTTTGTTTACAAATGTAAAAACTTCATAACCAGCAACAGTAAAGTTTCCATAGCTCATACCTATCTTCTCTCTACCCTACTGCATGCTTCTCCTGTCCTAATTAATGTAAACAGGAGCGATTTAAACAAGCTATCAGTATGCTACAACAAAATAGCAAAATTAGTCACAAACTCCTCCTACCACACCCACCACTGTCGAGCCTTAAAACAGCTTTCCTGGATGGAAATCCCAAACACCTTAGCTGTAAAGCAACTTCTTCTTGCTCACCAAATACTGTGCCAACCTTTCAAAACTCCAGCCTTACAAGACGTGATCACCCTCTACTCCAATAACTGAGAACTTAGATCCACTAACAAGGCACTAATGGCAGTCTCCAAAAGCCATTACAGCTCTGGTGGCTCCCTGTATTCTAGCAACATTGCCAAGACTTGGAACTCCCTACCACTACAAATCAGGTATAACCTAACAAAACCATCTTCAAAAAACACTGATTTCCCACCTAAACAACTCCTGGACATGTAACTGACTAGCACCTGGCTGACATATTCTAAAACTTTTCCCCTACCCATGATCCAACCTTATCTTTAAACCTCCCACAGATGCACTATATCTTATCAAACATTACTTACTAACTCACTGCCACATGATCCCTACTGTCCCATCTATACCCACTAACTCTCCCCTAGACTAATCTGAAAAACTTTCCCTTTAAATGTCATTGAACCTCATATGAACTTGTCTATATTTTCCTCCTGTGACAAACTGGCTAGCATTTTTAGTTTTTCCTTTCTTCTCTTATCTTCATTACAATTTCAAGATTATCTGGCTAGTATTTTTTATTTTTTTCCTTTCTTGTCTTATCTTTACTACATCTTCAAGATTATCGCTACTTAAACTTTATGAACAACTATCATATGTTACTACCTGTAATACATTTAATTGTATGTCTAAACCACTATTTTTATGCAAATATCTTATGTATAGTATGTTAGCAATTGTTCTGGAGCTTTTCCCCAAGGCCGCCGCTGAAAACGGACAGCTGTGTTGTAAACAAATGTAAAATAAAAAAATAAAGTAAATAAATACTTCTGTCATTTGCACTTTGATATATGTATATTTACATGTTACTTTTTACTCATACATATACATTTGAATTTATAATACCATTCGTGTGCACATAAACATGGCATATTTGTATACACTTGCGTTTCTGCTTACAGATGTAGTTATGCTTATTTATACCTTTTGAATTACATACAGATACATAGTTGCACTTACACAGGAGTTAATTGTTTCATTTAACGATTTACAAAATATTTTTCCAACATTTTTGTTAAGTATGATTTAAAAATAAAATGTTAAAATACTGTAGATCTCTGGCCTTCTTGTTCTAACTTGATCTATCTATACAGCCAGCTGGTCAGGTGTACACCTCTGTAGCTCAACGTACTTGTGCTGTCACTTGTGCCCAGACTGAATGATTTCTGTCAATGATGATGGCTGCATACCCAGCTCTTGTCAAATCTCAGGCTTTTTCCATTCAGTGACAGCTACTGCTATTTCAAGTTTGTCCAGATATGACTCCTGCAGGAGGTAGACCAGGACCTTTGTGTTGTTAGCAGACCAGCCTACAGCTCAATGTCATACCTTTACAGGTGTTGCCATCATTTGAATTGCCTGTACAAAGTGAAGAAAGCAAGTACAGAGCTGTTGTTCAGACATCCTCATAACCAAATCAAACTCATCTGCCTCGTATGGTCATTATGTATGGGGCTGCTATTATTGGCAAGTTTGGTTTTACCCATCTGCTTTGTCCCTTAGATAAGATAATTTTTTAAATGAATAATTATACATTTTTTGTATGGCAAATGAAAGTTGGTTGTTAATCATTACTTTGTCATTTCCTTGTATGTGTTTTTGCTTCTGCACAGTAATGCTTTAACTATTATTTGCACAGTTGTTTTTAAGGTCATGCATCACCCATTTTTAAAGCATGCCTTTCAAAATAGTTCATCAGTTAATATGTTTTTTTTTTCTTTTACTTCACTTTATAAGTAACTTCCAATTGGTGTCACTTTGCTGTAATAGAAATTACTGAGTGATTTGAGGTGATTAGGTATCTTTCAGTATACAGCATGAGAATTAATTACAGTTATGCAACCTAAATATTGCTGACTTAATTTTTCGTTTTCTGTATACAGGGAAATTGAAGATATTTTAGACTTGTTCACATGTTCCAGAGGATAACTTGGCTCAGAGCCACTCAGCACAGCTTGGCCACAGCTATCTGTGGACTATTTATGTGAATCTGTTGACACAGGCACTCATGTATTACTGTGATTGATAGAGATATGTGGAACTCAACATAATATGCATACAAAAAGCATAAGGAAAACAGGGGTGGCTGCCAAACCTCCACACACTCCTAAACTATTGAGCAGAATCTGCAAAATTGGGTAGTGGGAACCACTAGTCACCAGGGATATGAATTCTATTTTACATGCCTTAATGGCACTTTAAAGGTACATGGATTGTGTGGTACACAAGGCACCAGGCATCTCTTTTTCTATTGTTCCATAATGGCATTTAAATATCAAAGGAATCAAGGTGGGTTGAACAGTAAACACCAGTGAATATTAAAAATGGAGTATATGTTAAAAAATAGAAAACATTGGGGACAAAGTATTTAAACCATGCATCCTTGACATTTGAGTACCCTGCATTAGCCTGGTACACTATGTAATAAGATGTGAGTAAGTAAGTGCAGTGATCACTTTTTTACATTATGCAATGTCTGCACATGTAGGGCCACATGAGAGACAGGGATGGGAAATGTTAGGCATACTTCTCTACCTCATAGTCAATTTATGCCCTTGTATGAATGTAATGAAAGATATGAAGTGCGAAACTTGAATGTCTGTCATAATGTGTCGACTTACACCATCTGTGAATTATCTGGGCAGGCAGAAAGGTGATACTGTGAACATTCTGACAACAGCTAAAGAAAAACTACAAATTGTACTGCTGATTTTAATTTTCATTTTAAATATATAAATGCGATATTTTTGCGGTAATACTAAAATATTTCTAAGCACACTGTTCTATCATGCGTACCTTACCTGCTAGATCAATATTAATGTTGTTCATGCATCTGTCAGCTATATAGTCATGCCCTGCAAATGATCTCAGTGTACTTTATCTTAAATTTATTTACAAAAATAAGAAACCTTTGCACATGCTTTTAATAATATTTACAATCAAGATTCAGTAGTTGTCAAAGCATGGCAGCTGTGTGTCAATTGGCAGGAATTTTGCTCACTTTTATGACTGGTTTTCATATGGCACCACAAAGTGCCATGTACCTCATAACATTTGCATTCACAACCATGTAAATAATTCTAATACTCATAAAACTTATATAAACGATGATTTTAAGAGGACTGTCTAAAGGGATTTGTTTAAAAAAGTAGGACTTAAAGGCAAATAGTAAAATCCTAAACTGGTGGTGATGCACCCGAAAGGTAACTTCATCCACCAAGAAAGGATTAACAGACAGAAAAACAATACTGGAGAAAAGTCAAGATCATAGGTTCATAAGTAGCTACTAGGCTATCTGCCCAAGGGCATTTATAAGCCTAGCCAGAGTGTGTCGGCTTTCGCCACCCCATTGATTAATTAACTGATCCTCTGTCAGTCAGAGCCAATGAATCAGTTGATCAGTTGTTTTAAATGTTTATTTCTCTGTGAAAGCAACATTGGCAAGCACAGTACATACAGATGTTTCATTTAAAGGCAGAAGCCATTGACAGAAAGCTGTAATGTGGGCTGTAGTTTCTGGTACTTACAGGACACATTTTTTCTTTTCTAATAACTTAATTCAGCTAAGGACACAATTATAGTTGTCTGTTTTTATGAGGTTAATCTTGGAGGATGCAAAGAATACAAGAAGACAAGTGAATCGGCTGTGGAATAACAATCCTGAATAAGAATATTACACTGGTTATTGGAAAAAGTGGTAAAAAGAGAAGAGAACAATGTTCAGGAGAAATGAACTACTACTAACCCAAGTGAGTGGAACAGGATTTCTGGAGGTAAAGACTATAGCACCTTTTGGGGACTCGAGTCTTCAAGCCTTTCACAAGCAGCTGGAAGCCACACTAGCAGATTGTCCATAGATTGGGGTATATATTAGAACACTGAACTTTCGGAATTTCGAGTGTTCTGATATTGAACCCTATTAATCGAAAATTTAAAACATCAAACATACAGAACAGCAATTGTTTTCCTAGGGAAAAAATTTGCTGTTCCAAAACACATACACACAACACAAGCACACCAAACAAACAGCAATCCACACACATACACCTAAACTCTTACACCTAACCCTATACTAAACTATACATGCACCACTAACTTACCTTAACCCAAACCCTAACCCTAAGGTCCGCCACTATCGCACAGTCACCTCACCCGTGCCCTAACCCAAACTCACCTACCCCACCCTAACCCTCATGTCCACACAATTGCACACTTACCTGACCCACACCCTAACCCTAACCCACCCTAACTCTCACGTCCACACAATCGCACACTTACCTGAACCTTACCCGTAACTTTCTACCACAGCGCTGAAAATACCAAAGCAACAGAAACGGACAACCAAATTATTTCCCTAGGAAAACATTTGAATTTCTGTTTCTTCGATATTTTCCGCATTCGCTGAAAACGGGTCGATATTAGAACACTCGAAATTTTGAAAGTTCAGTGTTCTAATATAGACCCCATAGATTACCCTACAATGATATCATTGTACAAAAGGCCTGAGGTCAGGAGTGATAATTGGTAAAATAATTAAAACAAAATCTGATCTACTTAAGGATATTGGCATACCTCATCCTCTTTTCCCATCTAATACTATAGATATTTTTTTAATTCAGCTAATTTACCCCACCAAGAAAAATTCAAGCTACTTTTGCTACACTAATGTATGTTGTGTCTTAAAAGATGTAGACATACATATGATCAAAGAGCAACAGCCATCACACTTAACTACAAATAAATAATAGCAAACAATAACTATATACATATTTCAGGCCAAGTATGCTCTATGTTAACATGCCTCATGACAGAAAATTTGCTGCAAATACTTTTGAACTAAAGCATTACAGGAGAAGTAAAACTATAACACTAACACTCCTGGTTAGCAAACTATGTAGCCTTTAAAATCCCCAATTCATTCAGTTTCGGAAATGTCTTGCAGATGATTCCAATAACCAAGCAAAGTGTTCAACATCAGTCAACCGAACATCCCACACCTTAACCACAAAATGCAAACTAGACCATATGGCTGACATCCACACTAACACCAACATGTAGGTCCATTTCTTCCAAGCATTTAAGCCTAATCAGAGTGTCACATATTACATACACAGTATCTCTGTTACTCATTCTGTGATTTTAATCACTTCTCACACAGTCTGCTGATAATGTGTATTATGTTGTCACACTGCCAGACGGAGTCAACTATCCATTAAACATAATTTTTTAGCAGTTCTCTAAAAAGGGCAGGTATACAGAATATAGTCATTAAATTTCTTAACATTCAATACACGTGTATAAATTACTAAACTTGACTAACAGCAGTCACATCAGGATACTACACAACTGACCTGATGTTTGCAGTGAGACAGATAATTAAGAAGAAGAGATGAGGAAAGAGTCGAACTGGACTTTCCTAAACTTGGAGAAAGCATATGACACATTCCAAAGAAAGCTGGCCTGAGCAGTCCTGTGGGGGGGTGAAGTCCTAGAAACACTGGTAGAATTAATGCAGGCTACGTACAAGGAGACAGTGACTCAAAAATAGTGTTCAGTCACGCAGAGGGGTTCCCCGTGGGAATGGGTTTTTATCAGGGTTCAGCTCTGCATCCACTGTTGTTCATAATGGTGCTGCACTACATTAGCAAACAGGTCGGAGGGGACCGATCAATGAAGCTGCTGTATGCAGACAATGTAGCATTACAGGCAGACTGCGAGCAAGAACTTCAGCAAAAGATATGGGAGTGGAATGCAAAACTGAAGGCACATGGCATGAAACTGGGCACAGATTAGATAGTTGCAATGGCAGGAAATGGGGAAAATCAGAAGCAGTTGAGAAGCAAAGCCAGTACAACAGGTTAATAACTTCATGTATCTGGGAGGGCTGGGTGTGTAGAAAGAAAGTCTGAATGAGGAGTCAAAGCAAGAATCAGACAGACAGACAAATATGAAATACTTTTATCATTCAAAACTGAAGTAAATTTCAAATATGTACAAACCCTGTTTATATACAGCAAGAAAGATTCAAGGGACTCCAACCCCCCTCTCCTAACAATAAACAAATCATCTATAAAGTGTTTGTAACAAAGTATATTGTTTTTGAATGTATCAATCAAAATATGTCTTTTCTCCCAACCATTCATGAAAATGTTGGAATAACTGGGTGCCATCGCAGATCTGGAAGACCCTATGTTCAGGCCTATAGTAGCAAGTGAAGGGACCAAAACTGAAGCCATTTCTATTTTTGTAGAAATTTACAAAAGGTAGTGGTCAGAGGTAGTGCTTATATCAAGGACACCTTTGATTTTATTGGACACATCAAAAAAGTGAATGTTATTGAGTCAGACATTTTAGTCACTTTAGATGTGAAGTCTTTATATACAGTTATCCCCAATGAAGAAGGAATGGGAACAGTGTGATTAGAGATTTTAAGTTCAGGTTTGTTTTGCAACAATACTACGAGTTTACATATGGAAATGTTAGATGTTATTTTGAGCTATAACTACTTCAAGTTTAAAGATGATTTTTTTCATCAAAAAAATGGAGTAACAATTGGTGCAGCGATGGCACCCAGTTATGACAACATTTTCATGAATGTTTGGGAGAAAAGACATATTTTGATTGATACATTCAAAAACAATATACTTTGTTACAAACGCTTTATAGATGATTTGTTTATTGTTAGGAGAGGGGGGTTGGAGTCCCTTGAATCTTTCTTGCTGTATATAAACAGGGTTTGTACATATTTGAAATTTACTTCAGTTTTGAATGATAAAAGTATTTCATATTTGGATGTGGTAGTGTATAAAGAAAATGACAAGTTAGCTACTAAAATTAACAAAAATAATGTGCAAAACAATGCATACTTACACTTTTCAAGCATGCATCCCAGATATATGAAAGAAAATATTGTTAAGGGTCAACTGATGAGGGTGCATCAACTTACTTTGGATGATGCTGATTTTATTAAAGAGAGCAAAGCTATATGTAACAAGTTTGTAGCTAGAGGCTTTTCAAATGAATTAGTGAGAAGTAAACTTAGTGAAGTCAAAAGAACTAGAGATAATCCAGAAGTTTTTTCTAAGAAAAATATCAATAATGACTTTGGAACTGCTATGCAAATATCGAATAGTGTAGATTCAGAAGCCATCAAACAGATTATCAGAACAAATTGGAAAATTTTGAAGGGCAGTGAAGAAGTACCAGAAGCAGTTGGTAATGGTCCACGCTTTCTGTACAAAAAGGGAAAAGAGTTTCAAAAACTTTTTCCAAAGCAGTTTGAATCCCAGGTCTTTTAGTACAAGAGGCAGGATGGAAAAATGTTTGGCATGCAATTTCTGTGATTTAATCTATGGAGTCAGTGAAATTGTTATTAATGATGTAAAAATATATGTCAACAAAGTTTACACATGCAAATCAAAGTTTGTTGTTTATCTAATTGTATGTCAGTCTTGCAGTGCATTCTATGTTGGCCATACTAGTAGGGAGCTGTTCAAAAGAATGTATGAACACAAAAGAGCTGTGGAAACTGGCAATGAAGCTAATGCTTTAGGTAAACATTATAAAATGGGGGGTTGTAAAATCAATTTTAAATTTTTGGTTTTGGGAAATATTGCTGACTATGAGATCAAGTTGAATGCTGAGGAGGAGTTGGGATGGTTGGAATATAAATGGCAGGTTGAGTTGAATGCCTGCTATCCCCCTGGGCTAAACAACAGAGAAGAGTTTGTAGCCTATTTGAGAAAGAAAGGGTTAAGACATTAATTGGGAATGTTATGTGATGATTTCTTTTAGTATTTAATGAATGAAGTGAGAGATTTTAATTCAGTCTGAAGATGTCTTGTGTATGAAAAGACGAAAGCGGCTTACTGGATTTTTACTGAATTTCTGCATTACAGCACAGTTTGGTTTATCACCGAGTTTATTATTTTTATTTTTATCAGTTATTTGGTTTAATGTGTTTTAAAGTGAATTATGCAATTACATTTAAACCTAAAACAGAGAGGACAAAACTTCATTCATAAAATGAGATAGCCTTCTTACTTAAAGAGACCCCGTCCTTTTAAAATGGGTTTAATGGAAGTTCTTCCATTAATACCTGGAAACTTTTCAGCTTGCAATCGAATACGTGTTTCTGTATAATTCTTAAGATCCCCACCTCTTACACTGGGTCTCACCATTTCTACAACCCTAAATCCAAAAGCATGCTCCGCCCCCATATTCAAAACAGTGTTTTGCTAGTGCATTGTGCAAATCTTGTCTGTTAATACTATAAAGGTGTTCCCTAATACGCTCCATAAGAGATCTATTAGTCTTCCCTATATAGAAACAGCTGCACTTCCTGCAACTAGCCAAATAAATGAAATCCTTACTTTTACAATTAGCTTGTACTTTAAAGTCGTATCTAATCTTAGTGACTGGATGAACAAAACCACTTGAAGCATCTATACTACTGCAAAAACCACAACTCATACACATCATTGTTCTTACCTGCCTATCTCCATTATCTTCAACTACTGTAAGTCTATTCTTATAACATAACTGCGTTTAAGGCTTTTCCTGTTCTTAAAAACAAAATGGGGTCTGTCTCCCACTACCTCTTTAAAGCCATTATCTAAATGCAGAATATACCACTTATCTCTCACTATATGCAGAACACTATTAACATCACTGGTATAGTATAAAAAGAGAAATACATCTTTATTAGTGCATACAGGTCCTTCAATATCAGAGATGGCATCTACTGGGTAATGATTGTTGGAATAGAAAGGGTGGGCTCTTTTCCTTCTCTCTTGAAGGCTCTCCTTCAATTCTACAGCAACCTCACATCTATCATACCCCCTAGACAAAAATTATTCCTTTAATTTCTCCATGTTTCTGTGGAACAAATCATCATCATTATTTAGGCAGGAAATACGCATACCCTGTTCCTTAACCACATTCCTAAATATGTGTCCAGGGTGCATGCTGCTATGATGAAGCATGGTATTCCTCCTACAATCTTTTCTATATAATGTTGTAGTTAATTTATTGGGTTCATCTGCAATCAATTTGATGTCTAGAAAATCAATCTCATTATGAGAATATTTACAAGTAAACCTCAAAAATGGAACCGTCCCATTAACATAATCAAAAAACTCCAGGAGAGAAACTTCCATACCCATCCAAACAATAAACAGGTTGTCCACAAATGTGTTGTATATCTTGATGTATGGTTTAAAAGATGAACTAAAAATAAACCTATTCTCCCACTGAGCTATTACCATGTTGGCATAGCTATTGGCACAGCACGTGCCCATAGCTATGCCAACCTTCTGCAGGTAAATACTATCTTCATATATGAAGATATTGTTCTCTAGGACAATTTCAAGAAATAAATCAAATCAATTTGTTCGCCATTGACACCTCTAGACACCATAAATTCTCTCACCATATCTATCCCCAATTCATTAGGAATACTAGTAAGCAAAGATGAAACATCAAGACATACCATAAAACATGAACCATCTAAATCCAAGTCTTCAAGATCGACATACAAATGCTGTAGAAACTGTTTACTATCCCTAAGGACCTGTGGTTCTTCATCCAACAGTGGTCTCAATGCTCTATCTATATATATGGAAAAAGGCTCAGTGAGCCATCCTTTGCCAGAAACTATTGGACGAAATGGGGTCTTTATGTACATTGGGCAATGCTAGAAATACAGGTAAAACAGGAAACTCAACAATTAAATAATCACTCAGCTCCTTTGTGATAACTCTACTAAGCAAGCAATCATATATAGTAGAAAGCACTCTATCATGTACAGACCTAACACAGTCCTAATCAATAACATGATAGACATTAACATCACTTAACACTTCAACCATACTCGAATGAGAAAACGCATAGTCCATTAACACAATAGCACCGCCCTTATCAGTGGGCTTAATAATTAATGTCTCATCATTTTGCAATTCTATTAAAGCACATTTCTCATCATTACTAACACTATAGAAGTTACTTCTTACATTACCTCTATTGTAAGCATAGCACAAATCACTTTCACATTTCTTAACAAACGTTTCCAGAATAGGACTAAGAGCTGGTTGAAAAGTGCTAGTTTTTTTTAAAAACCCAACCATCACCATGAATAGACTGCCCTTCATTAGAAAACATAGTCTTACTCATGACCTTGCTTATCCATTTCATTAAATCTGCTTTATTTTATGCCTCTGGCTGTGGAGTGGTGTATATTCTTCTGTTTTGGATTACTTGTTTGCTGGCATACACCACTTGTCCTGGGGAGAGTTATTTTATTCATATCAGTTGTATAATGCATTCTTCCTGTAAAGCTGAGAGCACAATACATACACATTAGATTAGACTGTAAAGATGAATGGGAAAGATGATACATCAGCAGTAAGAGAGAGCTCTCTAAATGGTGAGTTGTTGACAAACACTGTCGTAAACTAGCCGGGCTTAGGCCACAGTCATGGTTTCTAATCACACAGGCATCATAGCACTCTATATCACCTCCATAAAGTCAACTTCTGAAGATTTCAAATTTAAAAGCATAAACAAATGTCAGAATTTTACTCATAACACTTCCTTATTTCATCTATGTATACCTATATGGATATGTACAGACAGATATAGATTTTATTACATGTATTTATTTTATTTTATATTTTTGGTTGAAAAACGTGTATCTTTTGATTGATAAATACATATATATATATATATATATATATATATATATGGATCCAGGTTACTACATCGACAACGACAACTAAGAAGATCGACAGCCACTTCCCCAACACGAAAACACCGACACATAAATAATCGATACTGCAAATCACGGACATTTAACAGGTAACGGGTTTAAATTTCGCTAATCATGCCTACCATAAGGACTTAGTAATACAATGATCGTAACACATGCATAACACTGCCACACTTACTAAAACATGGTACCAGAGTTAGTATGGAGTTGACAAAGAACGAGTTAAACTGGGTCACTAGGCTATCATTGGCATTTGTGGTAGTAGGGTATGGTGTTGACGAGTGTCCTGCTTGTAAGATCTGTTTAATAGTGGCCCAGAAGTTTGGGGTATTGTTTTTCTGCATTTGCTATATTCTGGTGGTACTGTAGTTTTTTTTTTTTTTTTTTGTCATTTTTTATCTGTTTTTTGGATTTGTTTCTTAATTGCCAGTAGAAGTCTAAGGAGATTTGTTTTTTGTTGCCCTGATATTCGAACCATGCTCTGTCTCTTTGAGCAGTTGCTTAGTTTCCTTGGTCAGCCTTGGGCAGTAGTTTGATTTTACTAGTACCTTTCTGAGGGGGGCTAGAATGTTGAGTTTCAAGGAATTTGTTGTTAAAGTATGCAACAGCAGAGTCAGGATGGAGGTGTGATAATATGCCACTTTGGTGGTTGTAGCAGGCACATTTTGCTGCACACTTTATTCCCAAAGTTAGGAACTTTACCTTTTACTGCCTGTTTGCATATTTACCCCATCTGAAGAGAAAGCTATTGCAAATCGGCCAGCCCTATGGTGTCTGCATTGTGTTATCCTCAAGTTGTGTGTACTTTGCCTATGTTGGTGCTTGGGTACATATGATATGAGTTGAACAACAACTGCAGACCATACCTACTACCAGTAATGGCGTGGTGTCAATTGTCAAAGACAGTTCCACATTAAAAAATTATAAGAAATGATCAATAAATTAAAATATATCTGGTACATTTTGGAAGGTATGCCTATCAAAACAGTGGAGATTGGGGTGCCTCGTCTCGAATGCTCAGAGCTCTGCATACTGTACAGCTTTTAAAATCCTTCACAGACATAGACCTAATTATCAGGACTATAAAACAATCAAGAAGGCATTGTTATCCCAAACTGGTTTCACATTTGCGCCCTAAGCTCTGCGTTTTGTAGCTCATTATTTTCTTACGACAAAATGTAAGGTCACTGTTATGTGATCTAAAAGTACTTAAAACTCTAATTAGATCATGAAGGTCACCATTTAAAAAATAAAATGATAGAAAGGTTACTCACTAATAAATGTAAAAGGTCTTTTTCTGCTACATTCTGAACGTTGATGTTTAAAAGCGACCCTAAGGACATTGAAACATTTCTTGAACTGGAAAACATATTGTGTTGTAATGAAACTCTGTTTCGAACCGTGCACTCTGTAATAAAGCATATATCACATTCTCACATATAGTAGCAAACAAAGTATTACCTGCAGACATACACTATTTTAAGTGTGAGAAAGAGATCAGGTAGCTAAATGTTGTACTAAAAATGGTAATTCTGTTGCACCTGTGAAAACTGTAACCACCTGTTACATTGCTTTGCTATTATTACTTAGTAGATGGATAGTCTGATAAAAGCAGTAGACAGTTATGGTAGTATATTTCTGTTGGTTTACTATTTATGCTGTTATGTATGAACATCTACCTGTAAATGGATTCTACATCAGTGGTTTTAAAAGGGATTCATGACAATTCAACTCATGAAAACTCTTCTCACTGAAAAAGTTCAGACTGTTTTTCATTGTGATAGGGAAGCTGCTCTCTCAAGTTGCAGATTGGTGCAATATATTTTCATATGTTTGCCAACAGTTACATTTCTATTGAGTATCAGAATCATTCTGCCTGTTAAATGAGGTGCGAAGACTTCATTGGGACAGGAATGGAGTCTGTCACAAACACAAAGACCTGTCAGCTCCCTTACAAACCTCGTCAGACTTGTATTTGTGTGTCCCTGTGCTAATTTTCTGGACATAGAGACATGGCTTGAGAAAAATTTTACAAACAGGTTCTACACTTGCTTTACAGCAATCCACTCTCTATTAGACTCTGAGTTTTGTTTCTTAATCTTTTAACATTCTTATGCAACAGTTGCTAGCTATGGTCATTAGGGAAGGACATCAATAAATCTTCTGTTTCAGGACTAGGACAGGGATCTCTCAGTCTTATTGATAATAATGAATATACGTTTTTGTTGCCTTACCAAATTTAGAATATAATTTTGTTGATCACCCTAGTTTTCTTGGTCTTTTTATTTATAATTTATTTATTCATTCATTCGTTTGCCTTTTCTTTTTTCTTTTTATGATTAGTAGTTTGTTGACAGTGACTATACTGAAGGAGTAAAACAGAGGGCCATTTGTATCCCTACGAATACAGTGTATGACATGTCCAATTTCTGGGATTGCATCCAAATATACAATATGAGACAGCTAATCAGATCAACTCTGAGGCCTATAGCTAAGGATGAAAGAAAGAGAAGGATAAAAAGACCCAGTATTGTAACCGTTAACCTCATATAAAGACAGATATGGGAATGACACCAGTTGTAAAGTTTGAACAATTGTTGGAGGTACAACCCTAAGCAAATGTAGAAGTGATAAAATCAGAGGCAGGCATAACAGAAATACTGACCATGGGATAGGTGAAGTGAAGAGAGTGTTTGGGCAGAGCTCAGCTGTAGTACATTGGAGATGCACTTAGTTGCCAGCTTCCTGTTCAAAAAGAAAGGAAGATAAGCATCCACCGAATGAAATATGACGAGAATCTGGTTAGTAAGGTAAGATAGTACCCACTGTATTCAATAAGGTAAGTTAGTACCCACTGTATTCAATAAGGTAAGTTAGTACCCACTGTATTCAATAAGGTAAGTTAGTACCCACTGTATTCAATAAGGTAAGTTAGCACCCACTGTATTCAATAAGGTAAGTTAGCACCCACTGTATTCAATAAGGTAAGTTAGTACCCACTGTATTCAATAAGGTATGTTAGCACTGACTGTAGTCAATAAGGTAAGTTAGCACCAACTGTATTCAATAAGGTATGTTAGCACCGACTGTATTCAATAAGGTATGTTAGCACCGATTGTATTCAATAAGGTAAGTTAGCACCCACTGTATTCAATAAGGTAAGTTAGCACCCACTGTATTCAATAAGGTATGTTAGCACCGACTGTAGTCAATAAGGTAAGTTAGCACCCACTGTATTCAATAAGGTAAGTTAGCACCCACTGTATTCAATAAGGTAAGTTAGCACCCACTGTATTTAATAAAGTAAGTTAGCAGCCACTGTATTCAATAAAGTAAGTTAGCACCCACTGTATTCAATAAGGTAAGTTAGCACCCACTGTATTCAATAAGGTATGTTAGCACCGACTGTAGTCAATAAGGTAAGTTAGCACCGATTGTAGTCAATACGGTAAGTTAGCACCCACTGTATTCAATAAAGTAAGTTATCACCCACTGTATTCAATAAGGTAAGTTAGCACCCACTATATTCAATAAGGTAAATTAGCACCCACTGTATTCAATAAGGTAAGTTAGTACCCACTATATTCATTAAGGTAAGTTAGCACCCATTGTATTCAATAAGGTATGTTAACAGCCACTGTATTCAATAAGGTATGTTAGCACCCACTGTATTCAATAAGGTAAGTTAGCACCCACTGTATTCAATAACGTATGTTAGCACCGACTGTATTCTATAAGGTATGTTAGCACCGACTGTATTCAATAAGGTAAGTTAGCACCCACTGTATTCAGTAAAGTAAGTTAGCACCCACTGTATTCAATAAGGTAAGTTAGTACCCACTGTATTCAATAAGGTATGTTAGTACCCACTGTATTCAATAAAGTAAGTTAGTACCCACTGTATTCAATAAGGTAAGTTAGCACCCACTGTATTCAATAAGGTAAGTTAGCACCCATTGTATTCAATAAGGTAAGTTAGCACCCACTGTATTCAGTAAAGTAAGTTAGCACCCACTGTATTCAATAAGGTAAGTTAGCACCCACTGTATTCAATAAGGTAAGTTAGTACCCACTGTATTCAGTAAGGTATGTTAGCACCCACTGTATTCAATAAGGTAAGTTAGCACCCACTGTATTCAATAAGGTAAGTTAGTACCCACTGTATTCAATAAGGTAAGTTAGCACCCACTGTATTCAATAAGGTAAGTTAGTACCACTGTATTCAATAAGGTAAGTTAGCACCCACTGTATTCAATAAGGTAAGTTAGCACCCACTGTATTCAATAAGGTAAGTTAGTACCCACTGTATTCAGTACGGTAAGTTAGCACCCACTGTATTCAGTAAAGTAAGTTAGCACCCACTGTTTTCAATAAGGTAAGTTAGTACCACTGTATTCAATAAGGTAAGTTAGTACCCACTGTATTCAATAAGGTAAGTTAGCACCCTCTGTATTCAATAAGGTAAGTTAGTACCACTGTATTCAATAAGGTAGGTTAGCACCCACTGTATTCAATAAGGTAAGTTAGTACCCACTGTGTTCAATAAGGTAAGTTAGCACCCACTGTATTCAATAAGGTAAGTTAGTACCCACTGTATACAGTACGGTAAGTTAGCACCCACTGTATTCAGTAAAGTAAGTTAGCACCCACTGTATTCAATAAGGTAAGTTAGTACCACTGTATTCAATAAGGTAAGTTAGCACCCATTGTATTCAGTAAAGTAAGTTAGTACCCACTGTATTTAATAAGGTAAGTTAGTACCCACTGTATTTGATAAGGTAAGTTAGCACCCACTGTATTCAATAAGGTAAGTTAGTACCCACTGTATTCAATAAGGTAAGTTAGTACCCACTATATTCAATAAGGTAAGTTAGTACCACTGTATTTAATAAGGTAAGTTAGTACCACTGTATTCAATAAGGTAAGTTAGTACCCACTATATTCAATAAGGTAAGTTAATACCACTGTATTTAATAAGGTAAGTTAGTACCCACTATATTCAATAAGGTAAGTTAGTACCACTGTATTCAATAAGGTAAGTTAGTACCCACTGTATTCAATAAGGTAAGTTAGTACCACTGTATTTAATAAGGTAAGTTAGTACCACTGTATTCAATAAGGTAAGTTAGTACCACTGTATTTAATAAGGTAAGTTAGTACCACTGTATTCAATAAGGTAAGTTAGTACCACTGTATTTAATAAGGTAAGTTAGTACCACTGTATTTAATAAGGTAAGTTAGTACCACTGTATTCCATAAGGTAAGTTAGTACCACTGTATTTAATAAGGTAAGTTAGTACTCACTGTATTCATAATGCTATAGGCAGCAGAACTGACACAGTAAAGTAAAGAAGGAAAAGCAGGACTTAATCTAAACAAAGGAATTAGGACCATGAAGACAGAGAGGAACAGGAGTGTAACCTCGTCGTTAGATGGAGTGGTAGCAGGAAATGCTTTTGCTACTATGTTACTTAGCGGAGCAGTACAATGTCAGGACATGTATGGAAACAAAGTAAATCAGCTATTGTAAATCCTTATTAAGCTACATATGTTGGCAGTCTTGCTAACAACAGATCATCTGTTAGCTAGAGCTAGGTGCAAGTGCAAAATCCATCTACTGCAAAACAAGACCTGCTCTTTTAAATCAAGATTGAAAGCTAATCGTTTTCTCAAGTAGTACATGTCAGTTGTCATGAATTTTCTGGGACTTCCTCTATATTTAAATTGAAATGTCCTACAACAAGTCACATATCACTGATTTTTAAAAATCAAGAAGTGTAATTAGATTTCCATTAAAAAGAGGAAAAACACCCCCACTTTATTCTTGGGGCATAACTACCCACCCCCGATCTTCCCCTCCATGGAAGCAGTAACTTACACATACTTAATTTATAACTGCATATCAATATGGAGAAATGAAAATAAAGCACTGCAATAAACCATCGGCTCAAAAGTACAAGTGACTGCCGTTTCAATAAGCTGTGATCAAGATAACTCTATGTAAAGTGGGCCAAAGGATGTGCCTTCATGCCAAGTATATGATTCTTGTTGTGCTTACTCCTCAATCTGTAGCCTATTGCATTACACAAATTAATTAAAGCATATTTAAAATGAAGCACACAGATTTGTACAGGGATTGTTTGTTTGCTAAGAACACAATCATACTGAAAACTCAGGTTAACACTTTGCCTTTCTATCAGGGTATACAAACAATCTTCATCTTTAGTATTTTAGTTAAACCAGTAATGCAAGCCAATAAAATAAATAACTAAATAAATAAAATGACAAAAGTCATAAACAGCTTACATTACTAATATAACAAAAGTACTTCCAAGGAGCCAGGATTGTGCTGTGTTTATTCCTATATTGATATATGCTCTGACATCTTTCACGTTTTATTTAAATTTCAGTATTATATGCTATGTATGCTAGAACATTTGTATTGACTGCTTAATTAGAATTAGGACAATATACAGCTCAAATATCCTTATAGACACCACTGATCTTACGAAATAGTACAGAGCAGATCAGGAATCTGATGAACATTCTAAATATAGTAGTGTTACAGTTTCAGTGCTGTACAGAATATATTCACTATTGCTGTGAACATGGCAAAAAAGTCAATTAAGACGGTGTGTTCATTCTGTAAATGCAGTTTATCACCATATAACTGTCCATAGCTGGCATAAACACATTATTTGTGAAAAAAAGAAATAGCTTGAGGACTAATAGAATTAGAAATTTAATACAAATCCAGAAATATTGGTCTAATGCCACAATGAAAACTTGCCAGTGTTAGAAGCAAAAATTATATTCTGTACAGTACCCAAGGTCTCAACCAGAGAGCTATGAAATGTTTAGATTCAATAACATTACCTATCTACTGCAGCAGTCAATACCATTAGTGCCACATAGAGCTGCTAAGAAGGGCCATCTGTTGCAGATTTTACTTGACATATTAAAAGAAGCTAACATGTTTAACTTGAGATGGCAAATGTTATACTCACAGCACAGAAAACACTTTTTGTTTCTTGCATCCAGGTGAGATGATTTAAAGGAATAGTGTGGTATGAAGGTGTTACTCATAATGATAATTAAATTGTATGCAGTTTTGTTACCATCCATATGAATGTCTAGGTTTGTGTGTGTGTGTGTGTTCATGTAGAGAGGTTTTGTAATAAGATTATAGAATATTACGGGAAAAATGTATTATTCGTTTAAAGTCTAGATGGGTTATTGATGAGAAATTTAGTACAGTCTTCCTTTTTTTTTTAAATTGGTTGATTTCATTGCCTTCTTATATTTATAAAATCCCATTGTTTAAATGCACAGCAAGATTCAATAAACCCTGTATGGTCCGTTTATACCGTGTGTGTTGCATCATGATGCACACATGGTAGCACACTGTTTTGAATTCAGTAAGCACCTCTACACAGTGTGCCAGCTGCACAAAAAAGGTAAACACCGTGGCATGCAAATTGCAGCATAAGCAGCTGAATTGTATGCTAATCAATCAATCCAAAATGCAGGAGCTATTCAACAAGCTGTAAAGCAACCATGTAGACTCAGTGCTGGTTTTTACTGTGAATTTGAAAACTTAGTGGAATACAGCCATGGAAAGGAATCTACACAGAAACAATATTAAGGGCTGCTGCTGCTTTAATTCATGTGTATGTGCAACAGGCTGAGGTCTATGCTGCTGTTGCTAATAGGCAAAGGCCAAAAAGGAGAAGAGTTTTTAGACAATCTACATGAGGTGGAAATTGTGGAGCACCACACAGTGACTAGAGGCACACTACAGGAACTCTGCATCCTGTGTCGTCCTCAACTCAGAGCCAGGGCAAACTGAGGGAAACCCACCCCAGTGGAGACAAAGGTATGTGTAGCAGATAGAATTCTAGCTACTGGTACCTTTCGGATACCAAATAGGATCCTCCATCCGTTCTTGATTGATGTGCTCCAACATGCTAGTGACCACATATATTTTCCCCATACTCTTGAGGATAGGCCAGAAATATGCAGGAGTTCTACCCTGTAGCATACTACCTGAAGTACTGGGTGCCATAGACTGCACACTTAGAAATTAAGGCACCACATGGTAAACAGGGAAGGCTCTACATTAATAGAAAGTTCTTTGACTCTATTAACTGCCATATTGTGTGTAATGCCAAGGGAATCATCATGAACATGTGTGCTGATGACCCTTGCAGTTACCATGACTCACATATCTGACACACTTCCCAACTTTAACAGATGTTTGCTAGGCGGGATATCCCACAAGGTCATTTACTGGGGGATGCAGGTTATTTATTGGAACTTTGGCTGATGACAACCATGAGAAATGCACACACACCTGCTGAAACATGCCATAATGAGGCACGTGCTCAAACTAGAAATATTATAGAGCATGTGTATGGGATGCTGAAGTCATGGTTCTGGTGCCTATATGCATCTGGGGGATCCCTGCAGTACAATCTACAGACATGTACTGAAATATTCACAGTACGTGCCATACTTCACAACATTATCCTGAGAAAACAGCTTCAGCAGGATCAACAAGGGGAAGGACCACACACCCCACCCCCAATGATAAGGTCACCACAGCCACACACAGGTGAGGGGTCAGAGGGGAACCAGCAACTGCTGTGGGTGTAGGCAGATGTGCTCAATATGCCCTCACATTGGCTGAGACAACGCATAACAAATTCACTCACCACCTTAGGGCCTAAAACTTTCCTCCTATGCACAAACTTACAGTAACATGGATGCCAGGCAACTCTCACAGCCTTTACCTCCCCATGTATTATCTGTGATCTGCTTGCATCAGGCAGAGTCGGTCCTGAAATGGAACTGTTACAACTGCTGGATTTACAAGATAAGTATTGAACCTGGAGTGTATTGTGTAACAGTATGTATGACTGGCATAACCTTGCATTTTGCTACTTGGTAATGTAAACAAGTAAGCAAGATGACCTTATCTTGTGACAGCAGAGACTTATTTGACTCTTATGTGTCCATTAAGTAGTAGGCCTCAGACATCAGAATTCGCACAGTCATACCTCTCAAAAGTAGTGATGGTCACTGCATACCCTCAGTTGAGTCCCATATGTTTGTACTGGATACTTTTTTTCCCTTTATATGTCCATTAACTATACTTTTAACAAGAACTTGGATGACAACTCCAACTTGAGCTAATCAATAAGAATGTGTTCTCAAATGAGCAATCTTCAGTCCCTGCCCCCCAAATATTCTTGGGAAATGGACATAACACATTGATTTAAATTGTTTTACTATAAAACAATATTTATCAACTGAGATACAAAAGCCTACCAGGAATCTCTTCCTGGGGCATGTTTACTGTCCCTGAAATGGTAGCACCAATGTCAAGTACATGCTGTTCTGCACTTTCTTGGGAGCTGTCTGTATCCCTGAAAATGGACAGGAACTCTTCATTTGGTGATTTGGTATTAGTGGTGGCTCTGTAGCAGGTCCCCCTGGTATCCATCCAATCACAGCCACTGGAGCTGTTCTCCTCCATGCAGATGAGATCATGTCAGTGCCCTATGTCTTGCTATGGCCATCCACTGCATTAATATCTATGGCATTATGCTGCCAAATCTGCATTCTGTGGGACATATCTCCACTTCCCCTTTTAAGCAGGAAGGCCCCATGCTGCCTAAAAGTGTCAGCAATGATCTGATTCTCAGGGCAAGTGAAGGATGGTTTTTGAGGATTGAGATGCCTGGATGGCATAATCCTAGGTGTCCTAAAAGACAACAGAAGGAGAAAACACATAAGTATCACATAACTACAAAATAACTATTCCCAGATAAAACAGAAAAGGTAGCTTATCCACTGTAGAAATAAAACAGTATATAGATTTGAAATATGAACAACAGGCTAGATGCAAAAAAGGAGAGTAACAACAGCAACATATCCTTGTTTGTGCCATAACAAAAATGCAGGTCCCTCATCCCCCTTCCAAAAAAAATCAGGCAAGCATCACATTTTGCTAACAAACCACATTTGAAATGCTAAAATGCTATCAAATGAACTGTCTCTGAAACATAACTACAAATTTAACACAGAACATTCCATTTTAAGGTATTGCCAGCCATGTATACCTACAAAATGCCCTGGCAAACATGCTCATGCCATCAGTACACTTCTAACTAATGCATACAGATAAAAGTGTAAAAGCCTTTGCTAATCAAAATATATTAAACTATTAGATTTTTCTTAATTACATTCCAGCATATACAGTATGTAGCTGACCAAATGCAACCATAACTTCTCAAGTTCAGTAATCCTTTGTGCAGATATATCCAAAAGTAATCTTCTCTGTGCTCTCCACATAAATAAGTCTCATCGCCTTCAGTTTTCCAAACTACATGGTTGTCTTTTTATAGTGTAGATTCAGGGCTGTCAGCACAGTTAAGATGCAAATCAGGTTTGAACTCCTTAGAATTGCTGAATCTCAAATACTTGGCTCCATGTAACAGATGAAAATATAGTGCAAGCACTCCCTGTTTGTTTTTAATGGATTGCAACTGTGAATGTCTACTAGTAGGGAGAAGGAAAACACAACAGCACTGCAGGCTGTCCTACATCCAGTGTTAGATGTAATTTTGTCAAGACTGGAAATGTAAGTAAGCAGCACACAATTCCCAGGTTCTGTTCATTAACACCCAACCTCCCCTTTATTTGTTGGGAACTGCATATAATATTACTGCCATTTAATATCCTCACACATTTTAAGGACAATAATAGAAAATGGTTTACAGACTGCATTTCTCAGACTACTGGTCAGATAAGAGAAAAATGACCAACAAACACAGAGAGGTAAGTTGGAGCTGTATATTTGCAAGTAATGGTCATAACTGTTTGTGTGCTCACTTAGTGCACTACAATCAAAATAATAAATGTACATATAACAGTTATATGGTTTCATATTACTATATGTATCTCTGTATGCAGAATTATTTCAATTCCTTACTGCTAGACTGTTTGTATGGCAAAGATGGATAAGGCACTGTTCCTGTGTTCTGAAGGTTGACTGAAATGAGAGTTGAAACCAAGACCTATATAGAAATATCTCGTGTACCAACATTTTTATAGTATTTATGTCATAGATTACTTTTCCTCATTTCAGCTACTTGTCCCTTTTTTTTTTTTGTTTAGGGCCAGTGCAATATGCCACTTAGCCAAACATGGGAAACAGAGAAAAATAAATGACAGGTTTGGCTGTGCTTACCTTGTTTGTGTGAAGTGCAGCAGTGCACAAACTGGACTAGTGGGCCATCCAGGAAACAGAACAATTGCAGAACACCTGCAACCAGGACATTTGTAAAACGGCAAAGGTAAAAAAATACTTTGTTGCAGTTTCTGTATTTAATAAGGCAAGTGCATTGTGTGGTGATAAGCATGGCTCCCCAGGTGCTGCAGCCATTGAACACCTGCAGACAGGACTTAGACAGCCAATAATTGAAAGCAAATACTTTCTATTTATTCTGTTGAGCATAGTGCAAACCTGCTAAACGGAGTTGCATGGCAGTTATCACAGAGAGCTTAAGAATGATAAGGAAATTTCATGCAACTAGTCCTGTGGTAGTAGGTGTAAATGTAGGGTTGGAGAAGAGATGATCCTGGGTTCTAGTATAGGGTGTGCAGCTTATTTTTTACTGTTGTGACAGTGCAGTTTATAGCAATGAACTGAAAAATAGACAAGTGTTATTTCAATATTCTTGTAGCAAAAGGTGTATGTGTAGGACTGCCATACACATGATTCTGGGTCCTTATACAGGATATTCCAGACATTTTTATTGTTGTTTCATTTCCCATTATATTTTCTCTCACTTATAACACATTAGATAGTGGAGCTTATGAATTATAGGTATGAGGAATGAGACACCATTATTGTGTTTTCAGATGTACGACTGAGGTTATACTGTCTACTATATTTCTGTAAGTATAATTCTCCTATCTGGACTTACATGGCCTTCCCAATTAACTAAGATGCATACACAACTGGATCTATATCCAATAACCTTGTCAGGTCACACACTCAAGTGTAACAACTCATTGTCACCTCTACTTATGCATGATATCTGACTATGTCTGAGCAGCACTTTTCTGACAAGGATGGAAAATCAATGTTGTGGAAAAAATGTTTTGTTCCTTATGCCTAAGTCTGAATCCCACACTGTAAATTTTCTTCAGTGTGTAAAGCCAAAAAATATGCCCCCAGTACATGTCTGCAAACTTAACTCACCTAACCGTTCCCTTCCAATTTCCAATGTATATTTCAAGTCTACATCAATACACACCACTCAAATTAAGGCCAAGTGTCAGATTAACCTTCCAGTTTCAGTTATTTAATTCCACCCTGCTTGGCACTGCTGCACTCTGCTTAACATTGTGCAAACATGGTTGGCATTGTTGCACAGGTTTATGCACAACCAGTTAATGCAATAACTGGAATTGGTGGGAAAGCATCAGTTTCCATTGCTATAGTTTGGCTGGTAGACATGAGTGGCATTGGAAAGGAAGGTGCAAACTTTAGGGCACAGATGTGGGGTGTCCAGGATATGTGTTGGACTCCTGGTAAAGCACCACAGCCAAAGGCTTCTGCAGGAAGAACTTTTCTGGCTCCCAGTACAATGCTTTGGAAGGGAATAGTTTGACCCGGCTCTGTCCAGTGCCAGTGGTATTGCACACACTGGAAAACAATATAGGCATCATTTTAATGACCTACGCAGGAGAAAAAAGGATACTCTCAACTCTTGGCTGCAGAAATTTGAGACTATGGACATCCCACAGCTGTGTTAATATGACAATAAGAGAGTACTTGTAAGACTTAGAATGCTAAATATAGGCAAGACTGGTGTGCATAATGCTCTAATGTTTTTTCTGTTCTTTCCCCTGTTCCCAGTGAACATGATTTCAATTGACAGGCTCATGTTGCTTGATTGCAGAGACTGAATGAGGCATGTGGTATGTATGCAGCGGAAGAGCAGTGTTATTGTAGCATTAAAACTCAAAAGATAGCTTTTCTGGTCTTTTATAGAGTTGGATCAAATTGAGCATGCATATCCCCATTGTAAAAGCAAGTATGCATGCATTAGTCTGTAGCACAAACCAATTGTAAGAGTTCAATATTACACTGTAGTCAGAAGTTGTGGGCTCATATACCACAATTCCTAAATATACAATACTGTTATTTCTTCAGTAATATTTACATTAAATTAAAAACTCTATGCCACTGGTACAAATGCCCTGTTGTAAACTGTAAGCATTATAACTGGAACATGCATATGTGCGATATATGCACATTTCAAGGATTACTTTTAGCAGTCTGTAGTAGAATGTGCATCTGTTAGGATGTATATTTAAATGTAATACTTCAGATAAAAAGTTGTATAATTGTGTTAATGCATTGTGTGTTACATATGGTAGTACTCATTTTATCTTCTTTTTTCTCTCACTCCAACCCTTATCTCTCTCTCTTTATTTTCTATTATATGTCCTCAAAATGTCTCCATGTTATCCATGTGTACCACATCATTAAATGCTGCACAACATATTGAGGTAGGCCAGCCCCACTGGATCAGTCTGCCCCTGCTCCACTGGCTAGAGCACTGATGCTCAGCACATCTGGGAGCCAACCTGACAGCACTGGATCTGCTGCCCCTGCACTACTTGTGCCCTGAGGTAGTAATGCCCAGATGCTGGTGCAGTGGGTGAGGACTTGATTCTCACTGTCTCCATGCTTGATGTCCATGAGCCTCTGTTGTCCCCTCCCTCACCCCAGTCATGGTGTCCACCAAGCTTTTGTATCCATCACCATCCCTCTGTCTTGTCTTGCTTGTCTTGTATATTTGCATTTGCTTCCTCACCTACCCACCTTACCTGACCTAGGCATAAATGCATCCCTTACCCAGCAGTCCTCTCTTACTGAATTAAAAAAATGGGCACCTGTCCCACAAAAAAAAAAAAAAAAAAATCATCCCATACATAGCTCTCAGTTTTGCACACTCATTTTCTAGGCAGACTTGATTCAGTCCAATTGGCTAAACATGATTGAGTTATTGTCACCCTTCTTTGCGGAGGTGACAGTCCAAATTCAGTTAATATTCTGCCATATTTTCAGTTTACACTAGTAAAGAAATGGATAGCTATGGCTCTTTACTAACTCCCTCTTGCACATTCCTGTATTGCTTTCCCTTTGTCCTTCCCCTTGATTGCTCCCCATTTTACCACTTTCCTATCCACCCCATTTTAACAGCTATAATCATGTCAAAAAATAGAATCACACACAACACACATAGGTAGTAGAAAAAGCAATGTATCCCTTCACTTTTTGGGCTCTGTTTGCATGGAGTTTGGCATCACCCACCAATGCACAGAGATGGCGAGTGGCAGTACAATGCTGCAGTTATCTCTGTGCATTGCCACTTAACCCTGCTGCAGTATGCCAACACACAGCAACACATGTGCTGTAAAGAATTCATGATATTGCACTATTACTGTTTATTTAACAGTCTTTTAAAGTATTAGATACATCTGGAATTGAACCAAGTATCATTTGTGCTCAAAAAGAAATGTATCAACGCATTTACATTTGCTGCCACAGTGTTAGTTAAACAACAGGTATGTTTCATAGACTCAATACTAACTCTCAGACTTTTTGCAATGCAGCTCACTTTTGCTCATTGCTTAACTATGTGCAAACAAGGAAAGTATTGAAAATATGTATCTCACATATGTAAGTACTTTGCCAACCATCCCACAAATCTGCTGCTTGCTGTGCTATGGAAAAGTAAATATTATTATGTACTACTGCTGTTTTTACTGTCCATTGCCTGTCTATGACCTGAAATTATGTGTGGAAACATAATAAATTGAAACCCCTATCTAACAATGTTTCACATATTTACAATACACCCATGTGCTGCCTCACTCAGACATTGCATCCCTGGTGTCTCCGTACTTTTTCCACAATATATTACCTACACTACAGACATTAATTTCAAATGTTATGTGATATACAATCCACAACAACCTGGTAACATGCAGAACTAGAACTGTTGACCCATAAACCTATAAAGGCATATCTGCAAGGCTTGGGAAGGAATCATTACAGACCTTATGCACAGGGGCATAGGTGATCTTCAACACACTTGATCTGACCCATTCTAGTTTTGTCAGGGGTAGATCTTACTTATTAAGCATTGTGGACATCTTTGATAATGACCCCCAAAGACCTGGGTGAGGGATAACGGGACATAACGCTATGTTGATTTATCCAAAACTTTGACACTATCCCCATTTAGGTATCAGAGAAATTCTCCCATCTGGGGTTAACCCATACATTACTAGATGGATAGCCAACTGGCTCACTGACAAAACACACATTGTCAAAGGTGGGTACTGCACCTCCACCACTAGACCATTTACCAGTGGAATACCATAAGGATGTATGCTGGACCCGCAGCTGTTTGGAAACTAATTTCTCTGAAGTCCAGACAAAGGTAAAAGGGCTGTGGCTTAGCAAGTTTGCAGATGACTGTCAACTGGATACAGCCCTAGATGTCATCTACTATAAGTTGACCTGCAGTCATGTAAAAGTCAGACTTGTGCAATGGTGCTTGCATAAACTACCGAGTTCTGTAGTCTGTGTACTTAGGTAGGGGTTCTATTCTCACTGCAGTCAACTTGGGGTGTGTGCGGGTGTGTGTCTACCCCAAAGAGCAGAAGAATGTATCCTACAGTTTCTACTCCAATTCCATGAATTGACACTATATTGATAGTTGCACATACCTACACATCCATTTCATCAGGCCTACCAACATCTTTTCTCCGACATGCCCTGCTGATGTTATCCACTATAAGTTGACCTGCAGTCTTATAAAAGTCAGACTTGAGCTGTGGTGCTTGTGCAAAGTACTGTGTTCTGTTTTCTATGCAATTAGGTAGGGGTTTTATTCTCACTGTAGTCAAGTGTGTGTGTGTGTGTGTGTGTGTGTGTGTGTGTGTGTGTGTGTGTGTATCTTCTCTTGCTTGACATTACCGACAGCCTTTTACACCAGCATGTGGGATACAGTTATTACCATATTGTCCTCAACAGACACCGTCATCAGCTATATCTGATTTGTTGATATGCACTAGTCCCACCAGGGCAGGGTCAGTGACTGGCCTGGAGGTGAGGCAGAATTCACCTCATCCTATACAATATAGATTACAATGACACAGCTTTTCTGTTTATCCACATACATCATGGCAAGGTTTGTAGGCCCTATGTTTTCCTGTTGAGAAACCCCTGTGGTCTCTCCATATGCTGCATGTGTCTGATGAGGTACATGCAAAAGACCGCATTGTACTCTATTAGTGTTCTAATGAGGTTTGAGTACAGTGCTGTCATACAATCCTAAGATCTGAATATGATGGCATGACTTACGATGTGCACAACATAGGCTTTAAATACCAATGAGGACACTTGGTGGTCAAAGTTTAGATTGCTATGTACATGTGTTCCCAGTGCTTGCATCACTGGGTTTCAGCATAGCATGACTGTTGTCAATGTTGTAATTAGCATGGAATTCTACTTTATAGAAAGCCAAAACAGAGACACATTTCTGCATTTATTTGTAGACTGTGTGGCTTTGTCACCAATCATTTGTCTGTGCTAGCCCCTCCTGTAGTATGTTATCATCATTGGTGGACTCAATGATTGTACCCAGGATGCAAGAATCAGCAAAAGCAGTAGGCCAAAGGCCGTATACTGTAGACTGAATTGCAGAGAAATAAAGTCCGAGCAGTAAAGGGCCAAGCACATATCCTTGGGATACACCAGTGATGGCAGCTGTACTGGTACAGGTTGATTCACCCAACGTTCACCAACTTTCACAGTATGTGTTCTGTCAGTGAGCTGAATGGTTACCCATGTGGTTATATGAGGTTTAATCCCCAGCTGGGAGACCTTCTCAATGATCCCTGCCATTTGAGGATAGCCTGTATGTACTGTCTTATCTACATCCAGGCCTATCACACACAATCATTGGGCTGTGACAACATCACAGATCACATGATTGATCACATACATCTTCCTAAAACTATTTAATACATACACCAACACACCCTCCACACAGACTATGTTGCTGTAGAAGGGTGTTGTCAACATGCATACGTGTGAGTTGGAGGGGGGGGGGGAGTACCCACTGTATGCATTTATAGATGCATCCTAACTCTCCTCATCTGTGAGGTAGACCAACATGTCATTACAGACCTTTTTTAAGTGGACACTAGTAATATCCTACCTTTGTGCAACAGAGCTGTGTGAGTTGTTAATGCTACATCATGTCTGTTACATCTGTTATATGTCCTCAAAGAGGTGATTGAGGGCATGCATAATGACAACACTGTCATCCTTTTGAACTTGACAAGCCCAAGGCATTTGGCACAAATCCACACTGAGGTATTCACTCAACACTGTTAGATGTGGCCATAAACACCTATATCACCAAGTGGGTAGACCAGTGTATCACATGCATGGCATCTTAATATATAAACAACTGACTAGCAATAACGCCTTCAAGGAGTTTTGTGGTTATTTTTATGGCATCTAAATATGTTGACGTGAATTTACCTGCATCTCAGGTCCAGTGATCAGGCCCATACATCAGGGCTGTCTGCTAGGCCCTTTCCTTTCCATTATTTAAGTAATGGACATCACAGATGACATAGACATCGTTTGTCCAAACAGCTGGCTGAAGTACTACAGATTGTGGGCAATCATTTACTGCAACTGTGATATTAGTATAATACAGACACTATCAACACATAACAAAGATTGCTACCACAGCCATGACAAAACCTGCAATGGCAAGAAAACATGGGGAGATTTGTTACATCAGGAAAACAAACCTAAAACCCAAACATAATGTAGACATCACAGCCTATAATCAGACCAATAGGAATGTGACCTATGTCCTGGGGTAGATGGTAAGTGAAACATCCACCAACATGCGGTCACACTGCCGACCACTCCCTTGTATGTAACACAAATAGTGAATATTATTCATTTATTTACATTTGTTGACCTGGAATGCCCGACTAGACGCAGGTCCATTTTCAGCGGAGGCCTGTAGAGAAAAGCTCCACAAATTAAAATATTACAGACATAGTTACAGATGAAGAAGGGCATCCTCATCAGAGGCCATAACACCTCCATAGTTCCCAGCATTCATCACACTAATAACTGAGTACAATCCACCTTTCTTCATGTACCTCCCTACACATCTTCCAGTGATGTGTAACTGGTGTACCACCTTTGTCACACTGAGCTGTCATACAGCTTGTTGGCCGTACCTAGGCATTCTTTTTGTGGCATAAACATTACTGTCTGATGGTGTGGAACCCCCATCAAGGTGTTACACCAGATGTATGTCTGCTACCTGTTCTGGTGATGCACGCATTGCATACATAGGTGTCTGACAACATTGATGGCATGGGTTACATTCATAACAGTGTGAATTATGCCATATATATGCCATGCACATCAGTCAGCTAGGCTGTATTCATCATAATGTCATATACAGGTATAGCAGTGCCCCTTCTAACACCACCAGCAGATGTTATAGTGCCAGGGCAGTGTGCGTGATTAACTTACCCTCATAGAATGGGTAAATGTCATAATAGCTGTGTAAGTGTGTGCGCCGAATCAGCTCTGGTCACTCTAAAATCACATATATTATGTCAGTGGCACGGGATTACTGGTGGTGTTACTCTGATATTGTCCATGATTGTGACTGTTGCTTTTATTGTTGTCCATGAGCCTTTACTATGTCCCACTTGTTGGAGACCCCTGCTGAGATTACACTCATATTCAGGTAAATCAGTTTGAACAACTTCACAATATGCATCCTACACAAATTGTATGTCAGATCCCTGACAGATGTCCTCTGCATTATTCATGTAACGATGATTATCTCACACAGACACACCCCCCCCCATTGTTTTGCCACCTTGTGTAACAGTCACAAAATACACATTTTTACTGTAGAGTCCGTACTGTACCATATTGATATGTGATTGGTGCTGCTGCTACAGCTGTCTTCCATTGACATGCCCTCATCTGCTGTACATTAGGTTGTTTCACATATCCTCTTTCACTGTCTGCATTCCTACAATTCATCTGTGTGCCCCTACTCAAAACACACACTTCCCCTGAGTGTTTATTTTACATGGCAGTCCATGTACCCTTACAAATTATTTACACAGCTTCAGTACAGAATGTCAGGACTGGGATTTCACAATACTCTGTACTGTAGATACACTGTCCTGTACTGTCTTTGGACCATATACTTAACATTTATACCTCTCAACTATCCAGATTTTCACAGAATGTCCAGATGTGTTCCTTATCAAATATGTGGCTTTCTGCTATATCACTGGAATGATCTTAGGACTGATGTGACTCAGTAGTTACATACATTTGAGTTTCAAACTTCAAATACTTCAGAACATGTTTGTCCCAGGCAGGTACGACCCTAGCCCTAACAGCATCTTACCTTCACCAAGAATGATACCACAATTCCAACAAAAAATAATTGACTTCAACAATTGGCTTAGTTTCTGGTGTCATTTAAAGGGGATCCAGTATCTGTCTGCCTGGGATCACATGGTCGACAGGCCTTGATGCTTTGTCAGTGATGGCCTTCACCTGTCACCACTGTGTTTCTGGATACAGGCCAAGACTCTTGCCTCCCCCATTGTGCCTTTTTTAGGCAATGTCCCAAAGACAAACCTTCCAACATAAAAGATATGTCAAAAAGCAAACTGAACGTCATGCTGCTTAATGCTAGGAACCTTAACCTGAAAATGGACTCACTGGAGGCTCTCCTTACACTGGAAGATGCCGATGTCTGTGCAGTCAGGGAAACTTCGTTCAGGGCTGCAGACAGCACCCCTGCTTTACCAGGCTATACCTCATTCCAACCCCAAAATGAGGTAGGGAATGCAAAGGGTGGTGGAGTCTCTATCCTCATTAAGGACAGTCACACATCCAGACTGGTTTGCCAGCATGATGCACTGGAAATACTTCAGGTACAACTGACAGTTGGCAAGACACCAATCCATTTTATAGCTAACTACAGACCCCCCCCCTTCATGACTCAGGACACCCACTCCTCTTAACCTGGATCTACTTGGCTCCATCAAGGTACCCCCTAACATCCTGATCCTTGGTGACTTCAACTACTGCACGATTGACTGGATGAACTATTCTTGCACTAATGCACTCACTCTCTCAATGATTCCTTGACTTCATCAGTTCTAATGCACTAGACCAGCTCATCTTATCCCCCACAAGGAGGGATAATATTCTGGACTTGGTTCTCAGCAACATGGGCGACCACTGCACCACTACCATAGTATGTTCTTCCCTGGTGAGATCAGATCATCGGACTGTCTCATTCAAAGTTTCTATCCCACCCAACTCCCCAGCCATAATCAAGCTAAAAAATTTCTCAAAAGCTGACTACAACCTCGTAAAGGAGGGTATCTGCAGCTTCACACTACTGCCCCCTTCAGAGGATGCAGATAGCAGTGCTGAACAGTACACCAGTGAGGTATACAAGCACCTGTACAACTGCATAGACTCAGTCATATCCAATAGAACTAAAACCTGTTCAAGGAAACACACACCTGTTTGGTGGACATCCTCTATCAACAGGCTTTGAAACAGTTGGAAGAAACTGTTGTCCAAGGGTAAAAAGGAACAAATTCCAAATTGGAAAAACTCCCTCTTTAACCTCAATAAGTAAATTAGATCACGAGTGAAAACCTCCAAGGCCAATTATGAATCAAAACGAGCCTCTAAAACAAAGGGAAACCATAAAGTCTTCTTCAGTTACATTAGGAACCTCTGTGGCAAAGCCCAGGTTTGTTCCGAATTAGTACTCAACAGTATCACTTACACTGATCCTGTTGACTTAGCCAACCTGCTAGCAGATAGGTTCAGTACAAACCCCCCCCCTTCCTCCCAAAGGCCCTTTCGACATCCCCAATACATGTCCCACACCTCACATCTCCATAGATCAAGTGTTACAGGCCCTATCCAAGGCAAAGAACAAAGCTTCCATGAGACCTGATAGTATCCCAGGATGTATTCTGCATCATCTCTAGCAAGAATTGGCTTCACCATTGAGCACCCTATTCAACCATAGCCTAAGTATAGGCTTCATTCCAGCAGAGCGGAGAACTGCCATTGTCATCCCCTTTCACAAAGGTGGTGCCACTACTGACCCTGGAAACTATCACCCCATTAGCTTGACCAAGCCTGATCTGTAAAGCAATGGAGTGTATTAATATGGATCTCGTAAACAAGGACATAGGCAATCTCCAAGCACTTGACCCCACCCTGTTTGCATTAGTCAAGAGCAGATCTTGCCTGTTGAATCTGGTTAACTTTTGTAAGACTGTCACCAAGGCCCTGGATGAGGGAAAGTCTGTGCATACAGCTTACCTTGACTTGGCCAAGGCCTTTGACACAATCTCCCACTCTGGCATCATCAAAATGCTAATGCAGCTTGGAGTAAATCCCTATCTCATCAGGTGGGTGACCAACTGGCTCATCGACATGACCCTCAAAGTCAAAAAAGGCACCTCCACCTCTGATAGCAGACCTGTCACTAGTGGAGTTCCCCAGGGATCTGTCCAAGAACCCCTACTGTTTGGCATCTATTTCTCATAGATCTCCGGTGTTTGTTAGCAGTTTTTTGCTTCCTGGTTTTGTGCTATGACGGAAGACGCCACATCTATTTCTCATAGGTCCAAGCAAAGACAAAACACCTGTGGTTGACCATGTTTGCGAATGACTCTAAGTTGGGTGCTGTCATTGACTCCCCAAATGATATTAACATACTGCAAGAGAGTCTCACAACAACTAATGACTGTTGCCAAAGTCATGGCCTCAAGCTAAATGCAAAAAAAAGAATCATCATACCATTCAGCAAAAATATGACCCCTACTGATTACTACATCAATGGCAACCCTTAAGCACAAAACCTGTGGTAAGAGACCAGGGCACTCAGGTTGATAACCTCACATTCAATCATCATGTGACAGCAGTGATCCGAAAAGCCTTTTACTTTGTTCATCTCATATGTAAAGGGAGCATCCAGAAAAAAGGAGGTTATTACTTCTCTATACTCCTCCCTCATTAGACCAATAATTGAGTATAACGCCTCATTTGGGATGTACCTCTCCGAACATCTGCAGCATACTGGAAAGGCCACTGAAATACCTCACAGAGAGAATCCATGGCCTCCAACACCTGTGCTATGCAGGCAGGCTCAAATCACTATCATGCTGCTCAGTATTGTACAGATTTCTCAGGGGTGATCTGTGTCTCACCTACAAGGCAATCTCGGACCCTGCCCTACCAGAGATGCTCCATATCCATAAGTCTAACTCCTCATGCACTACCCACTCAAAAGGCCTGAATCTAATATATGACATCAACAAAACCTGCTCTAGAGACAGGCTTGTCTATCAGAGGCTACTCAGTCTCTGGAACTGACTCCCCATACATGTCAAACAGAGCACATCACTGACCCTCTTCAAGCACAACCTTGATGAGTGGACGGGTAACCACAAATTTGTCCTAGAGGTACCACCTATGTCTCTGACAGGGTCAACAGGTACTGACTGAGGTTTCTTTTTGGGGATAAATTCTTGGCTAGGCTTCTAAGGGCCCCAGGGCCATTAGCCATATAACCTCCTATGATAATCTTAACACAAACCCCTGGTTATTGTAGCACATTGCTATAATGCAAATACTTCAGATATGTCCCTATTTCTTGGTCATTGTCCCCCCATTATGTTGGCCTTTGTCCAGATGCTTTTCACTAAGAGATTAAGATCTATCTGTGAAGCTGTGTTGATCATTGTGGCATATTGCAGAAACCGTGGATCTTCAGTGCTCTAATTTAAACAGGATTGCCAACCATGTTCACTTAGATGGTTTCCTGGCTGCAACACTGTTGCCAGCCATGAAATCTCTCTTATGTTGAAACACCATGCATGGCATGAATATGCAATGATCACTGCTGCTCACCACGCATAACTGTGCACAAATGTAACTCTGTGTAATCTTCATGCAAAGCCTACACAGAGTTTATAGAATCCCAGGGATAATCTCAATCTGTTTATGAAAGTCAGCACCATATGTTCTGGTAAATTACCGAGTTTTGGGATGATTCAAGTAAAAGTTGTTGTGTTTGTAATGATAGAAAATATACATCATGCACAGTATTATGAACTGATTGCTGAAAGTGTAAGACACGAGTTTTACAAATGCTCTGCTGTATACTCAAGACAACAAAACCAGTAATACCAGACAAGATGCTTATCTGTCACTGTATTTGTTCTTGTCCGTGAATAGTAACTGTATGAAATCCTGCTGTCCTCGATGAGAACTGTGATATGTTTAATGAAAATGTAGAAAAAATGTAGTGAAGATAGGCTGTGCTAAGATAAATGTACACCTATAATTTGAGATCACAAAGGAGTCCACATGATGAACTTTGAATCCAACATAACAAGGCAGAAAAGGGGAATGGATTCTAACCTAAATCTTAGTTCTACAGTTCTGCTCATTTAACCAGTTTTGGTGAACTGCACACTATAAGAAGCAGTCTTAAATGTGTGTTTCATTTCAACCACTTAAAACATAAATTCTGTACTAATCCCAGCATTTCCAGAAGCACCATGTTTATACCTGTCCACAAGATACAGCAGATTTCCTTCTAGAAATATTTTTAATATAAACATCCAAATGAAAGAGATCATTAATAATAATACTATGCTTGCCATGTTAAGTTACCGAACTCCCTTCGGACTTCGTGCAGGAAAGCAAATAATCTGAAGTGGATTTCTTCTGCTACTCTATACAAGTTCAGTGTGAAAAAGTCTTTGAGCAAATAGCTTGAGGTATCTTGACATAACAGCAGGGCAAAAATCAATACTCATTCCATGTGACGGGATTTCCTAACATTTCCTATATTACCACTGCTTAAAAGGAGAAGGTAATATGAAATGTCTGAACATCTTTGCTTCTTGGTTTATTGTTTAGAGTTCTGAAATGCCAAAAGAATGGCATAAGTCACAGTCTGAAAAAAAATGTCACTATCATTATAGCACCTGCAAGAAAAGGACATTTATTAGAGAGTTAAGCTCCATTACCTTTAAGCAGTTTTTAGCTTTCGGAGAAGTGTGTGATGATATGACAACAATAAAACTCACTAAGCAAGTTAGAAAGATGACAGGCTTGCACTGTGATTGCGGTATTCAGATTTTGTAGAATGATGTATTTACTTCAACATGTAATCCCATGATAAAAGCAATGTCTGGTATATGGTAATGCTCTTTGCTGCCTTGACTTTTCAAAGACACATTGCAGAATGCCTAGAAAATATGTCACTGCAAGAACACAGCTTAGGAGAATTGTTTTATTTTTGTTTTGGAGACATACAACCTATGCCCTGACTTTTCAGTAAATGCATTACCAGAGGTCTCACAATATGTCACTGCAAAAAGATATCTCAGGAGAATCATTTTTCATTCCAGAATCTCACAGTCTAGTTCTTTAATGTCTGTTTACCTTTGAACTCTTTGACATGACTTTGTGTATTAAACCATGCAATTTATCCATTACAAATCAGACTGTAACAAAAGCTAAAAAATCCTGTCAATGTAAGACAACTCGTAAGGAATTGTGTAAATAATTCACAACTTTATTTTACTAGTTCATTTAGTTTCTTGTTTACTATTAGACACAGTGAATATTCTCCTTCCTTTCAAATATATTCAGCCCAGAACTTCAGGCATAAATCACAGCTAAGCTTGCATAAGTATTATCCATTAAAATAAAATGTAAGCATTTGTCAGTGGTAACAACTTGTGTGCAAACTAATGAATGGAAGCTTGCACGAGTCATCCTTTCTAAAGATATAATGAGCTCAAAAGCATTGACAAAATAAGCAATACATGACTTGGGGATGCTTTAGCTATTTGAAATTACATTAAATGGCAGGCATGAGAAATGTAGTTTAGTTTTCAGCCTAGGCAGTGGCCATGTAGATGACAAAAGATGCAATTTAAGAATGCTTTATCTGCATTAAAGTACATGCTTCTATGCAGGGATCAAAGTTTTCCTCATTCTGTACCATAAACACTAAGCTCTATGACCTTACCTATAATGTCAAATGAAAATGGTCTCTCCTATTCTTTTTGGTTTGACATGTTTATGTGCATTCAATGCCTGAGTTTTCCTGGGAGATTACTGAGCTACTTCTCATGCTCTGCCCTCAACTTGCCTTTCTCCACTAGCATGCTCCCTTCAATAACTAGCTGAATGGCTTGACATTTAGCATAGCCAATCCTTATCAATATATTATTAATCATCTACAGAATTTATAAAAATGTAACAATGGCCGGAATATGAAAATCTTTCTCCATTCAACAAAGAAAAAAAGAGATTACTTTTGTGTTTTTAGTACTCTATTAAAGAATTAATGCTTTCTGGTCCACAGTGTAAGGTCTATACTTTCTGCTGTTAAGCTTGTTTATATATTTTTCATTCAAGATGGCTCTGAGATTTCATCAAAATAGGTTATTTCAGCAATATTTGGAAGATAACACCTAGAAAGAAGGTTCTCGACTGCAATTTCTGCTAAAGGTTTGAGACTGTTAATAAAAAGCTATTCCTTTCAATTCAGTCTTCCTGTCTCCTCCAGCATCTGAGATGTTTGTTTGAAAGGCATATTTTAATTGCTAATGACATTACAACTATGAAACAGAAGAAAAGATATGCTACAATTGTATTTATTTATTTAGTTGGGAACTCAAACCTAAAGTTTAATGAAGATCCCCATAAAGCTCGTCAAACTAAATAAAAATAAAAATCATAGAATTCATAATCGTCTTACAAAATCACTTTTCTGTGCTGTTTTGCTTCTCTCATTTCTCAGTGACAAACAGACTTCTGTCTTGTCCACTCATTCGATCCATTTTTTCACCCAACGATAAAAATCCTATAGTGCATTCACTCCACCCAGTGATATGTGTAGGGCAACAGAGATATATTATTATCCACTTGAGGAATCAGTGGCAGTTTCCTTTAAGCCCTACCGTTTCCCAATACACATACCCATATCATGCTGAGGAATGATACCCATTGGAACAAATACTGGGGTCTACTTTAATTAAACAAAAGCGGAATCCGTCGAATATGAATCCGTCGACACATAAACAGCGAAACACAATGTCAAACACACAAAACCGCAAAATTTAAACATTGAAACCGCAATACTCAGCCAACCCCACCACCCGTAACATACTACCTATGCAAACACAACAACAAAAAACACATACATACACTAACCAAAACCCTACTACAAACCCTAAATTAAAGCACCAAAACCCCACTTGTAACCCTACACTAAACCCCACATACACAACTATCTATGCACTACCCTTAACCCCTCCCTAATCCTAAGGTCCGTAGCTATCGCACACTTACCTTACGGAGCTATACCACAGACGGGCCAACTATGACAATTCGACATTTCCGATTTCACTATTTAGTGCGTTTGACATTTCCACGTTTTGCTGTTTGTGTCGACGGATTTGTATTCGACGGATTCCGCTTTCGTTTAATTAAAGTAGACCCCAAATACTGAACAAAAACAGGAAAGGCTACTATCAGAAAAGTAACAACATTTGAAAATGATTAAATACTGCTTTGACAAAGAGAGAAGCATGGTATTCATAGTCATTTTTAGCAGTGTGTTAGGGGCAGCCCTGATGTTTATGAATGAGTGTTGCAAAGTCAAGATTCATAGCGGCCATTTACTCTAAAGTGAAATGCCTCAAGTATAATGAGATACAAATGAGACGTTTTGTAAAGCAGTGTATGCTAATGAGGGGTTCTTACAATTCATAGTCTAGTTTTCATGGGATACGCACACTCTTGTTAAATGCAGTGCCTCACTTTTCATATCAGAGTTGCAATCCACTGAACATGTCCCCAGCCATCCTTTCAGTAGTTTGTCCAAGTATGCCAAACACCAAAATGAAACACTTTCCTAACCAATCACTTCAGCACAATGTTCCAATATGCACAAACACCAAAATGAAACATTTCCCCACTGATCCCTTCAGCAGTATGTTCAAGTCTGTACAAGCACCAAAATGAAACCCTTCCCCACTGATTGCTTTAGCAGTACGCACAAGTACCAAAATGAAGCATTCCCCCATGACCACTTCAGTAGTCTTCCCATGTATGGAGAAGTACTTCCCTTACACTATTTGAAACCTTTTCCCTTCCCCTCACATCTACGTATTCATCTGTTAAACTGATGCTTATTGGCATAAAGTCAGGGCCATTTAGATGTTTGGTATGCAAATCAACTCATTATGGATTCAACTTTATGAATACTATTGATACGCAAACATGTATCGTCCCTTATCTGTGTATCAGCTGCCCCCCCCTCCCAATTGCTTAAGCCTTAAGTATATTACTCTTTTGTGATACAGAAGCATGTTTAACAAAACACATTCACATTCTTACACTCATCCTGCAAGTCTGGTATTTGCATATCCACATTGACCCACTCTTTGCGGATTACTGCTACGAAAATGCAAAGCCTGGACTGCGAATACCAGTCAAAATTTTCAACAGTTTTAAGTGAAACACTTGTCAGTACCTTGTGTTCAGGTAAAAGCAAGGTAAGGTACAGGTAGTTTGTTTCAGGGGATTGGAACAGCAACACAGAAGCATGTTACATGTATAAACAGAACTTTTAGTTATGTACTTACCATAACAATAGATGTATGCGATCCATCTCGCCTACATTCTAAACTGATGGGCTCGGAGCCGAGAATCAGCTCTGACTTGGCCGGTACACTAGCACAAAGTCTCTGATTGGCTGGGCCAACCCCTATATCCCAGGATGCACTACACCCAATCCCCCAGATCTTGTTTGCCCACACAAAGTCCCCTTCACATGCACCCAACTCACAGAGATACATGATCCAGAGAAGAGAATAAGACCTTCAGTGGAAACCCCACAAAGCGTTTCCTCCAAATCCTGCAGGTAGGGGGCTGAAGGGCGGTTTTATACGAATGTAGGCGAGATGGATCACATACATCTATCATTATGGTAAGTACATAACTAAAAGATGCAAGGTGATCCTATCTTGCCTACATTCTAAACTGATGGGACCGTGTCCCTAGCACCTAGATCCTGGGAGGCTCATTGGAAAACACTCCCGAGCACTGTGGAGCCAAATGACGCTCGACTCCTGGACTCCAAGTCTAATTTGTAATGAGCAATAAAAGTGTGTGGAGAAGACCAAGTGGCAGCAACACAAATTTCATCTACAGACAGTCTGGAGTGGAAAGCTGTTGAAGTTGCCATAGCTCTAGTAGAATGTGCTTTAACTGGAAATGGAAGGGACCTTCCTGTCGATGAATAAATAAAGGATACACAATCCCTGATCCACCTGGCAATAGTGGCCTTAGTGACTGGTTTGCCAATTTTATTATCTGCAAAGGCAACAAATAATTGATCTGATTTCCTGTCCTGCTGCGTTCTATCCAGATAAAGACGTAGTTGTCTATGCACATCCAACTGGTGACATCTGTATTCTGCATCAGTGGAATAGTCAGGAAAGAAGACTGGAAGCTCAATTGATTGCTGAAGAGAAAGAGCAGAAGAAACCTTAGGGAGAAAGAATGGGTTTAATCTCAGGGATACTCTGTCCTTATAGAAAATGAGGTAAGGAGGCTTGGCAGAAAGGGCTTGAAGTTCTGAAACCCTTCTGGCCAAAGTAATAGCTATCAAAAATGCAGTTTTCCATGACAAAAATTTTTTCTCACAAGTTGTTGCTGGTTTGAATGGAGGGGACGTCAAAGCAGCAAGGACCACATTCAAATCCCATGGTAAAACTGGCTGTGAGATAGGGGGACAAAGCAACCAAGCTCCTTTAAGAAAGGCCTTACACAATTTGTGACTCATGAGAGAAGGGTCAAAGGCAACATGGTAATTGGAAATCGCTGCTAACTGCACTTTCAGCGTAGAAACCGCAGAACCTTGTCTAAAAAGAGAAGCCAAAAAGTCCAATACTGCTGAAAACAGGGGCTGTTAGGGGATCAAGGTTATGCCGCTGAGCCCAGAAGGCAAATCTTTTCCATTTGCTAAAATAAATACTCTTGGTAGAGGGCTTATGAGAAGAGGACAGTATCTGAACCACCTCAGGTGAAAACACATGCTGCCTGACTAAGGTCAGAAGTGGAGCAACCAGGCCGCTAGCTTGAGAGTCTATAGAGACGGATGGGCCTGCCCCGACTGGTGAGTCAGGAGGTCCGAGACCGGGTCTAGGATCCAGGGACCATCCACCGCATACTTCCTTAGGAATGGAAACCATACTTGACGGGGCCAGAATGGGGCTATTAAGATCATGAAGCTTCCCAGACGGATTGCCTTCTGAATCAGTCTGGGCAGTAGAGGAAGTGGAGGGAAGGCATAGAGTAGACCGGAGGGCCACTTGTGAACTAGCGCATCCCTGGGTTCTTCCCCTTGGGCAGGAATCAGGGAGAAGTAGTTGTCGCACTTCACATTCAGCGGACTGGGGAATAGATCACAGCAAGGCAATCCCCACCGGGCAAAGATCCGATCCGCCACTTGGTTGTTCAGGGACCATTCGTGAGGCATCAGAATGTCCCTGCTCAGCCTGTCTGCTATAACATTGGATTTCCCAGGAATGTGCATTGCCACTAGGAACCTCTGGGAAGCAATCGCCCATTCCCACACTCTCATGGCTTCTCTGCAAAGGGGGTAAGATCTGGTTCCTCCCTGTTTGTTGAGGTACAAAACCACCGACATATTGTCTGAAAGGATCGTGATTGTCCCCAGTGGGAGAGAGCTGTGAAGTGCCTGCAACGCTAGAAGCACCGCTCTCATTTCCAGGACATTGATATGTAAGCGAGTCTCGTGGTCTTGCCAAGTACCTTGGACAGTCCTGCCCAGATAATGCCCCCCCCACCTTGTCTGGGAAGCATCTGTGGTGACAGTGGCAACGGGGTAAGGGGGGTGAAAATGTCTGCCTAGGTTCAGGTTGGAGGAGAGAAGCCACCAGTGGAGATCCCACCGACAAGTGTCCGTGATTAGAATTGGGTGGGACAACGGGAGTTCCTGAAAGGACCATTGGCTCGAAAGGAGCCACTGTAGAATTCGCATGTGCAGCCTTGCCATCGGAACCAACAAAATAGTAGCCGCCATAGATCCTAAGAGTTGAAGGACTAACCTGGCTGGAGCCTTCTGACGGGGCAATAGGTCCATGACCTGGTTCTGTAAGATCCTTATCCTTTCTGTTGGGAGGTAGGCTCGCATTTCTATGGAGTCTAGCTCTGCGCCTATAAAGACAACATGCTGTGATGGCAGCAATACAGACTTTTCCCAGTTGAATGTTATGCCTAGCAATTGACCTAATTCGATGGTGGTAGTCACAGCTTGAGTGAGCAGATACTTGGTGGGGGCGGTGAGGAGCCAGTCATCTAGATACGGAAACACCTGGAATCCAAGATGCCTCAGGTGAGCCGTTACCACTGCCAGGCACTTGGTAAACACCCTGGGGGCTGTGGTGAGACCAAAGGGCAGAGCTCGAAACTGGTAATGACTGGATCCCAGGCGGAAGCGTGAGTGAGTCCTGGACACTTTGTCTATCTTGATGTGATAATAGGCGTCCTTGAGATCGATGGAGCACATCCAAACTCCTTTTTCCAGCAATGGGAAAATGGATTGTAGCGTGACCATCCGGAACTTGGACTTCTTCACGAAGCGGTTGAGATGGCTGAGATCCAGAATAGGTTTCAAGTCCCCTGTTCTTTTTGGCACCAAAAATAATCTTGAGTAAGTTCCTAATCCGGTCTGGCCTTCGGGGACTGGTTGGATGACTCCTTTTTCTAGCAGCTTTAACACTTCTGTAGCTGCTTGAACCCTCTGATTGGGTGGCACGTCCGGAATTTTCCTTGGAGGGGAAGGGGGATGAATAAAGGGTATGGTGTAACCTCCGGCGATGATCCGGAGCACCCACTGATCCTGAGTGATGGACTCCCAGGCTTTTAGGTGCCCCGAAAAATGACCAATACACACTCAGACAACAAGATAGCTATTAAAATAGCTGTTTTGGTTAAATGTTAAGAAAAAGCTCACAAAAAAACCAAATTTGACTAAAAAAATAGGGTACTTAGCCACAGCCAACTCGAAACCATGTCTTAGCACTAGGAGCGGCAAACGAGATCTGGGGGCTTGGGTGTAGTGCGTCCTGGGATATAGGGGTTGGCCCAGCCAATCAGAGACTTTGTGTTAGTGTTCCGGCCGAGTCGGAGCCGATTCTCAGCTCCGAGCCCATCAGTTTAGAATGTAGGCGAGATAGGATTGTCTTACATCACTGGTTTTCAACATAGAGTTAAGTACACAAAATACCATTGTATTCAAACTGGCAAGAGTAAAAAAAATCTTTAAAAAAGTTTGTATTACAAGAACTCAGTGGGAGAGAAGAACTGATCATAAAGATTTGCTTGAACATTGAGTACAAAATGCAGAGAGGAAATATTTCTGTTACATCTTGTGCAACGCCTATCCCTAAAAAGCTAATTCTATTTCTGGTACAAAAGCAGATAGAAGACAAGCTTGCAAATTTTGAATTAAATATTGCAAACAGCATAACCTTGATGATGAAACCGAATTTTAGAACTGTAAAAAATACAAATGTGTCCCATTGATATAGTATTGAAAAATGTGTAAAGAACATAAAAAATAGTTCTTACCAATGCAACGATGGTTTATAAGGAAAAAAAATAAACAATATATTTGATTACAGTACAATTTCAATGTAGAGCTAATAGTTGACCTGGAAGGAATTGGATAATTAAAAATTTGTTTTTACTTGGAGAAGCAAAGTACAAACATTCTGAAAGTGAAGTTTTAGAGAGAAAGCTCATAAAACAGGAAGCTATTTGCAATGAATAAAGGAGCTTGCTAAAAGAAAAGTATTATTATAATGCTGAGTCAATAAATAGGGTATCATTTCTAAAAAGAATACAAGCTTAAACATAATTAATAAAGTACTTATGTAAGGGTAGTATGTGAATGGACACTATCAGTGTCATTTTGTTACAAGCTTGTGACTAAATGTTGTTGGTAAACTATCTACACCAGCTTTATACCATACCACTTCCAACAACAAACATCAAGCATTAAGTATCAGAAACTGTTATTGGGGTGTACATAGGTTCATAGGTTCATAAGTTCATACTAGGCTATCTGCCCTGGGGCAATTATAAGCCTAGCCCGATTCTGTATGGCTTACGCCACCCCTTGATTTAAGTATACTGTGCCCTTTTTAAGGTTTAGTTTACTGTGCCTCTGTCTAATAGTGACACGGGAGTAATCCATGGGACAAACCTACGATCCCCCATCCACTTATCGAGATTCTTCTTGAAGAGATTCAGTGAGGTGCTCTGCCTCACATTAACTGGAATTCTATTCCAGAGCAAAGGGAGCCTCTGGGTTATGAACCTGTCCCTCCAGCAAGTTCTATTTATTTCTGTGCTGAGGTTCAAGTCCCTCGAGCATGTGGCTCTAAGGGATTTAGATTTACTGAGGTGGAGCAAGTCCATTAATTCTGGATGTGACATAGCTTTGTATGTCAGGCATAGATCGCCTCGAAGTAGGCGGTATGCAACTGAGTAGAGCTGGAGTTTTTTTAACCGAGCAGCATATGGCATCTGTTTGAGACCCTTGATCCTCTTGGTGAGATACTTTTGGGGTCTTTCTAATTGCTGCAGGTGTCGGGTAAGGTACATCCCAAAAGGGACATTGTATTCTATGATGGGCCTGATGAGGAATGAATAAAGGGGCACGATTACCTCTCTTGATCTAGATGTGAAACCCTTCGTGATGAGGTGGGCTATGTAGAAGGTCTTTCTAACCACTTTGGCAATGTGGTTTTCAAAGGAGAGATTGCTATCAACTTGGGTCCCCAGGTCCCTAATAACTTTCTCTGTACTTAATGGGTTTCCGCCTATGTGGTAATTTGTGGGCACATTGTTTTTGCCAAAGGGTATGACTGTACATTTTTTGGCATTTAACTTTAAACCATGGCGCTGGCACCAGTTATCTGTCTCTGTGAGACCTTTCTGAAGGATGTTTGTGTCAGCTGGAGAGTTGATTATGGCGCCCAGCTTGCAGTCGTCTGCGAACTTGGTGAGCCATAGTCCTCCCACGTTTGCCTGTACCTCAGAAAAGTATATACCGAACAAGAGTGGTCCCAGGACAGAACCCTGTGGGACGCCACTTGTGACCGGTTTCGAGTCTGACATGGCTCCAGCAACTCTCACTCTGTGGGTTCTGTCTTTGAGCCAGTTTGCGACCCATCTTGTGACATAGGGGTTTATATTTAAGCTGGATAGCTTATCTATGATGCCCAAGTGGGGTATTGTGTCAAATGCCTTTGCAAGGTCCAGATAGGCTGTGTCGACTACCTTCCCTTCATCTATGGCTTTGGTGACTGTTTCAAAGAAGTCAACCAGGTTCAAAAGGCAGGATCTGCCCTTGACAAAGCCGAACTGGGTAGGATCTAGTGTCTGTAGGTCCCCACTGTCTTTGTTTATGAGCTCCATGATGATCCTCTCCATAGCCTTGCAGACTAAGCTAGTCAGGCTTATGGGGCGATAGTTTCCAGCATCCGTAGAGGCTCCACCTTTGTGGAGTTGGGACCACTGTTGCTGTACGCCATTCTGTGGGCACATATCTTGTAGTGAGGCTGAGATTGTATAGCTGATTTATTTGAGGGATTAGTTCCTCTTGTAGTTTATGTAGGATGCAACCTGGGACACCATCTGGTCCCATGGAAGCAGTGTTTTTTGCTTTGGAGAGGGCAGCCTTCACCTGAGCATCTGAGATGTTTGAGAGACAGCCCTCTGCCGGGATAGATGCTTGCTCTTTTGGGGGGGGGGGTGGAGAAGTTTGCACTGAACCTGTCTGCCAGGATATTGGCGATGTCTGTGGGTTCAGTGTATTTTTTGTCGTTTAGAATCAACTCAGAACAAGTCTGGGAGTTGCATCCCAGGTTTCTAACATAACTGAAAAAAGCCTTATGATTGTCTTTGGTGTCCTGTGCAATTTTTCTCTCGAAGCTGGCCTTGAAGGATTTTATGAGGGATCATAATTTTTTGCTAGTACTGATCAGAGATGCCTTCCCTATTAGGGATTTTGCTCTATCATGTAGTAGCTTCCTCCTTCTGTTGTGCAGTTTATTTATGGCAGGGGTCCACCAGACTGGACGCCTGCCTTTGGATGATTGAGTCTTGGTTTTGTTTGGGATAGCATGAGCCATGCATTCCTGGAGATGTCCGTAGAATGCATTTATATAGGATTCTGCAATTTGGGCTGTAGTTTCCACTGGCCCTGGGGCCTTGAAGGATTCCACTTCGGTTTTGTGAAGTGAGAAGTTCGCTTTTGAGAAGTTTTTCACTGTGGTTTTGTGGGCTGGGGGTGGGGTCGGGATCGGGATGTGGACATCCAGTGAAATTAATTTATGGTCTGATCTTACCACTGAGGGATACACTTCTGGTGTGGAGCATAGAGTCCCCATGTTGGTAATGATCAGGTCTAGTATGTTGTCCCCTCTTGTGGGAGTGGTGACTAGTTGTTCCATAGCATTTGAGTTTATAATTTCCAGGAATCTTTGGGCTAAGGTGCTGGGGCTTGAGTAGTACTCCCAGTCAATGTTTGGGTAGTTGAAGTCACCCAATATAATGGTGTTCGGAGAGATCTTCATGTTCTCCAATGTTTTCAGGAAAGCTGAATGGGATTCCAGACTTTGAGAGGGTGGTCTGTAGGATGCTATAAACTGAAAAGCAGTCTTTCCCACTGTTAGTTGCACATGGATGGTCTCCGATACTTCGTGCAATGCCACTAACCTGGAGGTGTGGATATCCTTGATAAATATGGAAACTCCCCCTCCTTTTGTGGTTCGGTCCGGGTTTTGGGGCAGAAAAGCATGATATGAGGTGTAGCCTGGTTGTGCTGGGGTGCTCTCTGGAGCCTTGAACCAGGTTTCTGTCACTGCACAGATATCGATGTTCTCCATACTAAGGAGAGCTTTGAGTGCATGCATCTTGAGGTTAAGACTTCTGGCATTTAGGAGCATTACCATTAGTTTCTTGTTCCTTGTGCTGTCTATGGGGGTGGGGTTGACTTTTGAGCCTTGCCTAAAAAAGGCACTATGGAGGTGGCAAGAGCCTTTGCCAAAATCCGAAAGCCCAGTGGTGACAGGTGCAAGCCGTCCCTAGCGAAGCAACGTGGCTTGTCGAGCATGTCATCCCAGGCTGACAGACACTGGATCCCCTTTGAATGACACCAAAATTTTAGCCAATTGTTAAAATCGATCATTTTGTCTATGTACTGTGGCATCATTCTAGGTGAGGGTAAGATGCTGCTCAAGGTCAGGGTCATACCAGCCTGGGCTACATGATCAGAGAGCTCCTCTATGTCTCTTTTCATGTAGTCCAGGGAGGTACGTCTCAGGTCATTCACACCAGCATGTACAATGACTGAGTCATATTTGTATTTGCTTTGGAGTGACCTGAGTGCTTGCGTTATGTGTCAGATCCTAGCACCCGACAGGCAGCTCACCGTGACCTTCTCTTTATTCAGCCTGGTGAGCAGGACGTCAGTGTGTCTGACAATAGAGTCACCTATAACAAGAGTATCAGGTGTGTTATTCAGCCTTAAGAGCTGTGGCTGCTTGGCACACTGACTTTGTGGGTTATGTGTTGTGTGTGTTTTGTTTTGAGGTAGCGTTTGCTTGGATGTCTGCTTTGGAGGTCTCTGTTGCTTAGGTAGATTATTATTTAGAGCCTCCGAGTATGTTTTTGTGTATTTACGTGTTTGGTTCGCTGATGTGGTGGGACTATGTGATACTGGAATTGTGTTGTGTGAGGTTACCTTCTCCTCCTAACTGGTTACACGAGTTTTGAGATGAGAGAGCTCAGCCTCCAGTTTTGCTAAATAGTTGCATCTCTCACATATATTTGAACCTGTTTGGAGGAGAAGAGGGTTGTCCGTGTACATGAGACAGTTGTAACATTGCCTCAAAATTCCCAGATTCACCAGCTGGACTGGAGAGGAAACCATTGACTGACCTTTGGACATGCTAGAGTAATAGGGAAACTGAATTTAAGATGGACCACTAGAGGACAGGGTAATCGTAGAGAGTATAAGAGTAAGTAGTGCTTATGGTTTAATAGTGCTAACTTGTAGGATTATTTAATTGGACCAGTGAAGGGCCTTAGAATGAGAATACGGTGTTTAAATTGAGAGACAGAGCAGTTCTAAGGGAAAAAGTGAAGAGCAGACTTTGTGGAGCCAGGAATAGTTTAAACCCAATTAGGCGGCACTGCCCATTGTTGCGCTATGCTCAAAAACATGCAAAACCATGCAAAAGAGGGTTTTAAGAGAGGAAGATGAAGGAGTTTTGGAATTGACCTAAAATGGCCAATAAAATTACAGTTTCAAGTCAGTAACCACTCCCACAGGGGCAGGCAGGCTGCTCAATATTTTTCACTGCCACTGATCAACAGAGAGACTTTCCTTTAGCCCAACCAAAAATGGCCTCACATAAACTTACAAACAGTTCAAGAACAGCAAGCCTGTAACTGAACTTTTTTTAAATCTCAGAAAAGTGGGAAAAGGCAAGATTTTTTTTGTTTTTTTGTTTTTTTCAGAGATAGCAGAGGTTAACAAGTATCAACAAGTTATAACAGTGCAGTAAATGACCCCACACAAGAGTGCTAGGCCAAAGACAGATAAAATGCAAGTTTTGAGAAAAAAACTATTTTAAAAATAAGTGTAAACCGGAGATTCAGTAAACAGCTCTCGGTTGTGCTCTAAATACAGTTGCTAATGCAGAAATCAAATTTAACAAGCCAGAAAATGCTCAAAATAGGCGGCTATGCAGAAAAACTTAGCAAATAAACAGAGGAAAAATACTTAGTCTCAAAAGTGGCTCCATTCTTCTCTTAGCGTTTTCTCCTCTTGGTGGGTGCTTCACCAACAGCCAACAACTAGAACAAACCAACCACAACAAAAAGAATTGTCTGGAAACAAACCACATGAGCTGGAAACAGGAAAAAACTTTATTCGCCTCTACCTCCCCCTGGGGAATAACAATTCACTAAACACCACATAAATACTAGTGCATAGTAATTGAACAGTATCATTAGATAATTAATTAATTACATACTACTTAAAAAAAAAATCAGTAACATGGAATAAGTGGATACCTTTGGTTTAGCCAAAGCACAAAAAAAATGATTCAACTGACCCCCCATTGATCCTATAAAAAAATCAAATATAGGGCTATCTGTATCTGTAGTATTATTACATCCACCGAATGTTTATAATAATTTAAACTTTAAGTTTAAGTTGGGTCAGCCACAATATAAATAGCCACAGGGGGCAGGCAACCACAACCTAATATATAAACAACACCACATGCAAAAATTAAATCTATCAAAATATGTTACATTCGCTTAAACTCCCCCAGGGGGGTATGGCTCTCAAGTGCATGATATGTGTGCGATGTGCAAAAGAAATTAATTATTCTTCCTATACCAACAGCCAACAAGCCTGAAAAGATGCCAAAATCACGAGGCTACCAGGTTTTAAGAGAACAAGATGAAGGAGTTTTGGAATTGACTCAAAATGGCCAATAAAACTACAGTTTCAAGTCAGTAACCACTCCCACAGGGGCAGGCAGACTGCTCAATGTTTTTTACTGCCACTGATCAACAGAGAGACTTTCCTTTAGCCCAAGCAAAAAATGGCCTCACAGAAACTTACAAACAGTTCAAGAACAGCAAGCCTGTAACTGAACTTTTTTAAATCTCAGAAAAGTGGGAAAAAAGCAAGATTTTTTTTTTGTTTTTTTGTTTTTTCAGAGATAGCAGAGGTTAACAAGTATCAACAAGTTATAACAGTGCAGTAAATGACCCCACACAAGAGTGCTAGGCCAAAGACAGATAAAATGCAAGTTTTGAGAAAAAACAATTTTAAAAATAAGTGCAAACAGGAAATTCAGTAAACAGCTCTAGGTTGTGCTCTAAATACAGTTATTAATGCAGAAATCAAATTTAACAAGCCAGAAAATGTTCAAAATAGGTGGCTATGCAGAAAAACTTTGCAAATAAACGGAGGAAAAATACTTAGTCTCAAACGTGGCTCCTTTCTTCTCTCAGCGTTTTCTCCTCTTGGTGGGTGCTTCAACAACAGCCAACAAGCCTGAAAAGATGCCAAAACCACGAGGCAACCAGGTTTTAAGAGATGAAGATGAAGAAGTTTTGGAATTGACCCAAAATGGCCAATAAAACTACAGTTTCAAGTCAGTAACCACTCCCACAGGGGCAGGCAGGCTGCTCAATGTTTTTCACTAACACAGATCAACAGAGAGACTTTCCTTTAGCCCAAGCAAAAAATGACCTCACAGAAACTTACAAACAGTTCAAGAACAGCAAGCCTGTAACTGAACTTTTTTTTAAATCTCAGAAAAGTGTGTGGGGGGGGGGGTTATTCCTTACTACTGTGAAAGTCCATAATAAATGGTAAAGCCCAGATGGATGTATAGTAGCCTATAATGTTTCAGGGTATAAAACAAGTAAAGTTGCATAATAAACATAGGCAAACAGCATGTCAGCCTAGGGTTCACTTTTCTACTCCATGAAATAACTTCCAAATCCATTTACTAGATTACACATGGATCATGCTTGGTCATTGCCTTGGAAAAATGTTTTTGGTTGTAATAGATCTTCATTTAAATTAGATAGATGTGCAAGCCATGGAGTCTGCATTTTCTTTTCAACCACTGAATGACTGTGAGAAGATGTTGGCATACATGGCATGCCTGAATGGTAGTGCCTAATAATGGCTTTTGTAATGCTATACACTAGCATAGAATTTGCAAACTTTATGAAAAAAAATAGAGCACAAAATGTAGCTACTGCACCATTTCCTGCTTCATTTGACAGCCTGGTAGGGATAGCTAGGGATAGCTATAGAGACTTTGAAAGAAAGTGTGAAAAATATAAGGTGATACCATGACAATTTCATTTTGCTTGTTTTCACTTACACAGTTATCTTACAAATGATAGCAGGTTTATATTCTGGAGAAATGTGTACATCAAGGAACTTAAGCTCCACACTTCACTTGCTTTGTCAGAGTTTAAAAAAAAATGCTTTGAAACAGTATAATCAAAATAGGCTTTTGATAACTATACACAGCTGAGAGATTTGTAAGAAAGTACACTTCTGGTCTACAAAGAAAGCCTAGGTGTAACTTTTCCTTGTGCAAGACCTGTATCTTAAGCTGCCTTGATGTTTCTTTGAAGAAGTATGTTTGATAAATCAGAGCAAGACAAGGACAGCCTGCGAACTTTGAACAGTAATAGAAATGTCCTTGATCAGAGCAGAGGCTTTAGCAGCTTTGCTACTAGATATTATTGAAATAAATGCGGAGATAAGGTTGGGCAACATGCAACTGTAGTGGTGATAAAGACCAAGAGGCAGTAGCTGTTCTTGAGATTTGCTTCCTGCCAAGACATTCTGCAAGTAAAAGGTTTTCACCTAGCTGACTTAAAAATGGTCAAAACCTTTTCTTCTAAGGAAAAATCAAAAATGTGATCGTGTTTCACTGCAGACCCAGCAGAAATTCTCAATAAGAAAATGGCAGTGAAACCTTGAAGTTATGAACCAGTCTCATGTTGCATAAGAATGCTTTTCATTAAAAAATGAGCAAGGTCCAAAGACTTAAAATTGTAGGCTTTTGAAACAATGATTTGGCCTTTCTAAACACTGCACTTGAAATCATTTATTAAAATAAGAAAACATGGGTATCTCCAGCTCCACCATTAAAGAATGTTGTACTAGCAGCCTGGATTTGCTGAGCAGACTAGATACTGAGAGAATCCAGACACCAAAACTAAAGAAATTGTCGCAAAATACGGCACAGGAGCAATGGCACCGTACTTGTAGAAATTTAATAAAATTCAAACAAACAAAGTTGTGGTAAGTGCTGTATCCACAACGAGTCAAAGCAAAAAAAGACTAACAAGTTCAAATGAAGCGCTTTTCGTCTGTAAGGTAAACAGACTTCACCAGATAATATCACAGCATAAATTCAAACCATTTAAATGTAATACAGTGGTCACATGATAGATATAACCTATCATTAACACTTTAAATTCAAAACAATTCTGACCTTCTGTTTTGAAAAGATGGTGTGCAAATATGCTCGGAGAACCATAACAGCCACTTAATACAAAGTAATGAAATATAACAACTAGTAAAGTACGAAGATGTTACGAATTTGTACTTAATGTTGTAACCATTAAAACCATTAAAAATCACATCTTGTTACCCTAAACTAAAATACCACATTATGTACACATGGGAAACCTAAAACGGAGCAAAGAAAAACAAAGACTAGAAATGAAGATAAGAAAACGTACTACTGAACAGAAGGTACTAGTGTATATACATTATCAGTACGGTAGTTAATTCTAAACTAGTGGTGAAATAGAAATCAGTATCACTATTGCATAACCAGTGAAGGGTACCACCTTACTGATGGACAATTAGTGTAAATACCGAACCTAATGTACAACTTATGGTGGGCTCATTAGTATGCCTTATAACCTATTCTAAACACTAAGCACTAAAGTTTAGTAGTGACTGGAATAAGTAATTTCACACCCTAATCAACATACGATATAATATCTAAGTAATAATGATACTGAGAGAAGTTGGTTGAGGAAAGTCGGAGAGCCATGGCAATTCTCAGCTTATCTAAATGGGGCCTGAGCTTGTTCATGAAAGGAAGACCTGGATGACCCCACTTCCATTACATGGTGCATTATTTACTGCGCGCATTGTATGTATGCACTATATTTAAGGAAACCTATACTGGAAGTCACCAGAGCTGCGTATACACAGGTTCATAAACAAAATAAGCCTCATCTTCACAACAGAAGATAACAGTACTCTGGGTATGCTACTCCTGTATCCTGGGGATGCATCGGCCACTGGAATGTTGCTGTTGAGAGGAGTAACTAACTCGAAAGAGTCTTTCAGGATGAGGTTTGATGGCCATTGAGAGGGCTCGAAAAAAAAAAAGAAAGAAAGATAGGGTTGTAATACCTTAGCTACTAAGGATTAATTTCTTCTGCCAGACATCCTAAAGTGATATACTTGTTTTTATTTTCCAGTCAAGCTAGTCAGAGCCCACTATCAAGTCATTTTGCATAGCTGCTGCATCTACATGGCGGCATTTAGAAAAAAGTTTCACAACATCATATCCACAAGCATTTATTTTTCACTACTGCTGTTTTTACAGATATTTTGGATTTCTTATTAAAGTTGTTAAATAATTTTAAGGTGCTTGGGCTTTGTGTTCAATATATAAAATTATACAATGACCCCCCATTAATATTCCAAAATGTGCATGCTGATTGGTCAGCTTGCACGTTGTAAATCAGACTTATACTAATGGAAAAAAGTTTGGTCATGTGGACTTTTTCCATTAGTATAAGTTTTTTTTTTTTTTATGTTGGACAGTAAAGGAGAACAGAAGAGCTCCATTGCTGTTATCTCACTATGTTAAATGAGTTTAACATAGCAAGATATCTTTTAAAAAAAGCAACGTAGATCTTTCTTTCTCCGTTGCTTTTTTTTTAAGCTGTCTCGCTATGTTAAACTTGTTTAACATACCGAGACAGCTTTAAAAAAAAGCAATGGAGAAAGGAAAATCTCTGTTGCTTTTTTTAAAGATATCTTGCTATGTTAAACTCTTTTAACATAGCGAGACATGTTTTTAAAAGCAACGGAGATCTTCCTTTCTCTGTTGCTTCCACACACAGTTCTGATGTACTGCGTAACCATACGCATGCGCAGTACATCAGAACTGCAGCAGAATACTGGACAGCTGCGGAAGGGCAGCAAGGAGGCATTATACAATGCCATTATTTAAAAAAAGTAAGTATTTTTTTTCTTAAGTAATGTCATTGTATAATAGCAATAATCCACTTCTGGGTGGGTAATGCTGGATCTACCCACGGTTGTCTTTGTTTGGCCACTCGAGCTTTGCCCTCATGACCAAACCACAACAACCGTGGGTAAATCCAGCATTACCCACACCCAGGCATGGGTAATTGCTTAAATAATACATTTCAACAACACCATGAACCCAATGTTTCTTTATCCTAGATTGTACTTTTCTACATATAAAATAATACTTATACAGCTAAATATAAATAAAATATGATTACACCGTTTCTCCTCTCATGAGACATTTCTGCAATAATAACTTTCTGTTAAGGCAGTTTCCTTCTTATAATTAAGTATAAAATCATAAGGATGCAACCGATACTTCACACCAAAATAAACTGCATCTGTTGATTTTGGCTTCTTATAGAGAAACAATGAGTTATTTGTTTTCTCCAATTTTGAGGTCATGATGGGGTTAGTATGGAAAAGAAAAGATGCTTTGAGGAGAAATTTGTCCACTTAGGTTGTGCAGAGGATCGATCTTACTTCCTTGCAGAAATTTATTTATTTATTTTTTGCTGTTTTGCATCAGAATGAAAGTACAACCTGCTGTTGCAGCTACAACTGTTTATAATAAAATAATTCATAGTGGAAACTCCTTGGGTTACATCATGTTAATTCAGCATAAACTCTCATAGTACTTTTATTTAGGTATTTATGTTTTTGGGTGTTGCAGCTTAACTCTAATTTTATTAAAGATTTCTGGATTATGAAAGCCAACATAGGAAATGTTATTACTTTTAATAGTCAGCAATAGAACCACAATCAAGTCTCACCCTGAGTTTCACATAGTAATGGCAAACATTCCCATCACCACCTGCTTTTCCACAGTTATGATCTTCAGCTTAACAACTGCACATTTCATTCACAGTAACATTTTCAGCACATAATACCCAAAATGATTTCCTTCTATCTTAAGCCTCAAAACAGTTTTAAGGCTCATTCTAACAATAATTTGGCCATTAGCTTCAAGGCTAATCTGAATTCAATGAATTGGTCATTTGACCTTCAATGTCTACATCCTAGTAGTATTAAACCAAGAAGAATATAATCAGACAGTGTGAAAACTAATAACCCAAGGAGAAAATGCAGTACAGAGAAAGCCGAAGAACCGTGACCCTGACACAGAACCAAACCAAGTTCAAAATACACTGAAGGAACCTGGACCAGATGTTAAACCGGTTTGCATGTACATTAACCAAAAGCAGGCCTCTATGATAAAAATGCTGATATTAAATCCAACCAGTCCGTACAAAAGAAAAAAAATGTAATGTCACAGAACCAATTCAAGTAACTTAAAATAAATTCATCCAGAATCAGATTTGGACTTCATCAGAACTAAACATAAAAAGACTGAATAAGCTTAAATACGTAACATAATCTGATGAAATTAGTCTTAAAGGAAAATGCCTCCATGATGCTAATAAACACTAATGAACAATTCATTTGTAAAAAATTACTATGAAAATGAGAAAATCTTTTGCTTAAATAATAAATTTTTTTCCATAATAAAAGCATTTGCAACAAGTATATTCATAAACATGAAAAAGAGAGATTCCATTGATATCATGGAAAATATAGCAATAATAATACCATTGGTGTATTAAAAGACCTTACCATATTACAAAAACGTATTATATTATAAAAATATACTGACTTGGAAAGAAACCCTGATAAAAAGTACCCATAGTTTGGCCTCTAGTAGTTTAAGTACTTGCTGAAAAGATTTGTGTTCATTAATAACATGAGCATGATTAGCATCTAACTTCAGCTGCCAAAAAATGTTACCTATACTCGAGACGAGTCTCCCACACTCCTCCCCTCGGACTTGGTTCCACTGTGTCCAAAATACTAAATAAAAACCTCTTATAATTCTCACACTCTGAAGAGTATTGTAAAGACCATATTTTACATTTGTTTCTCCTAATATCATAATAGTGTTCATAAATTATTTTTCTAAGGTGTATTCAGTCTCACTCCTAAAAAAGCTGGGCAGGTGTTACATTTTGCCAAATAGACCACATGCCTAATGTTTGTTACAAGTCCCCTTACAAAAAATACCTTAACTGCAGTAAAATGACATTACGTTAAAAAGGCACTAAGTAAAATGTGAAAGCATAGCACACAAACCCCACATCTTTGGTACCCCCATTAATTTCAACATTAAAGTTAGAATGTAAAAGTTTTTCAAATATTGACTTCAACTTTCCCCGTACCTTGTAAATAAATAGCAGTTGTTCTCCCAAATTTCTAAATATATCTTCACTAGTTTAAAAAATGTTGCTGTTTTTCTTGACAATGTTGTTCATTTCATGATATTCCCCATAAAATTTTAGTGTAAAGGCTCTATTCCAGGGGCCAATGTTTCAATATCAAAATAGGTACCAATTGAAGGAAGGGCACACCCTAACAGCGGTTTAAACTAAAATATAAAAATGTTTACCAAAATCAAATGCAGGAAATTAGTAAGTAATTTAATATCTTTACCAGTTAAACTGTAACCTACTAAATCTTCACTAAAACAAAAAAATCATGGCTGTATCTTGAGGTATACAAGTTGATGACATCAATAGTAAAAATATGTTTTTAGAGAATTTTTTGTGGACATAACATCTGCCAAATATAATAGGAATAACGTGCGTGTGTGAGATTGAAAAGGCTCAAAAAGTCTAGGGAAATAATTCCTTTTTGGAATAAATCCATAAGTTGGAAATCTATCTTATATGAAACATTTACCTCGTTTTTGGATACATGTTATATGTTATCATGTTGGATACATGTTATATGATACATATGTTAAACATATCACTAATATAATTAATGGCATCAAAAATAATAGAACTACCACCTTCTGATGAAGTCCAAATATGATTCATTTGGATAAAAGAGCTTAACTGAATTATTTAAGTTACTTGAATTGATTGCATGACATGAAAGTTTGCCTCATCTGTCTGGACTGGTTGAATTTATTGTCAGAATTTTCATCTTAGTGGCATGTTTTTGGTTAACCTACACACAGCTGGATTAACATCTGGTCCTGGTCTTCAGTGTATTTAGAACTTGGTTTGGCTCTGTACGGCAGAATTGTATTTCTTTTCTTTTCCCCATACTGCATGTTCTCCTTGTGTTGTTAGTTTTTACACCATCCAGTTGTACCCTTGTTTTGTCTTTCTGTTATTGAGGGTTGGTATAAGCCATGGATGTGTCTGTCATCCATACTACTTTGAATTCCAGTATGCACATATCAGATATCACTGAGTTGTCTGCCAAGATTTATGACATTAAAATTGAACTCACTCGGCTGAGTGAAGGTTTGGCAAGGATACATCACAGTGGTACACAATTGGAAAAGTCTGGTGTTCGTGATTTAATGACGAGTCTTGCTCTTTCAGTTTCATATACTCCTCCCTGTGGACAAGGGGCAAGAAGACTCTCACAGCCTGGAGATTTGTTAGCTCAAGGTGCTGTGAACAATGCACACAACTTCAGTTTTCCAGTTAACAGACCTCCTTTTACTGGTGCCAACAATGTTATGACTACTGATTTTGATATTCATATATGGATCAACAATGGTTACTAGTTGAATTCATTGCTTTCATTTCAAAGGGGTGGAACCCCTTATACTACTTTGATTTCTATAATCAACAATTTGGATAAAAACACTTTTTAGACTGCAGCCTTTACAGTTGGATAATGCTTACCTTTTGATTTTGTAATATGTAAGACTGTGCCTAAAGGGTATACACACACATTATAATTTCCCAGTGGAACTTTTCTGATTCACCTTTTTATGCAGATTTTGTCAACTTATATGACAAAAAGACATGGATTTAAAACTATGGAACTTTAAATTTAAATGAACTAGTTTATCATCACACATCTTAAATATGATGATCTTGTTTTGGACAATAAAATAAGGGTAAATCTTTTGTTTTCTGCACATCAGACAGATTATGAGAAGCTCCTTATTAAACTAGATAAGCAAATGGAACATATTAGAGAAAAAAAATATAGAGATGTCAAGCAATATCAGACCAAGACAGCTTATCTAAAAAAGAGGTATATTCATTATCACAGTACTTTAAAGTATGATGTTCTTGACGCAAATCAGATGCATGCTTTTGACTTAGATAAGTTAGTTGTGATGATTCTAGGAAAGTCTATTTTCAATCTGATTTGATTCACTTTAGTGACACTTTAGAATTTCCTTCCCTTCAAAGGTCTCAATGAACGGCGAACCGGCATGATCAAGGGGGTCCACAGTTGTATGTAAATCAGGGAGAGCAATATTATATAAATGAAACATGTCAGAATTCAAACAGAAACTCAAACAAGAGGTGAGGGATAGAAGTTAGTAAACACCCATTAATGTTATTCATAGCTTCATAGGGAGGTACTAGGCTATAGGCCCAAAGACCTATATAAGCCTAGCCAAAAAGGTAACCTGGCTTTCTCCATTCAAGAAAATTATTTTCCTGTGCCCCTGTCGAGCAGAATCACAGAAGTGATCTCCGGGATGAATTTCCTATCTGCCATCCAATCATCAAGATTTTTCTTGAAGAGTGCTAATGAAGAGCTCTGATCTAGATAGGTAGTTTGTTCCAGAGTATAGGAAGTCTTTGCGACAGGAATCTATCCCTCCAGCATGTTCTGTTTATTGTGGTGACAAGGTTTAGGTCCCTAGAGCATGTAGCTCAGAGGGATTGGGATTTCTTTAAGTGGCGCATGTCTAACAGCTTTGGGTTTGACATAGCTTTGTATGTTAGGTAGCAATCGCCTCTGAGTAGGCGATATGCGATGGAATAAAGCTGGAGTTTTTTGAGACGGTCTGCATAGGGCATCTGTTTGAGGCTGGTAATCCTCTTTGTGAGGTATTTCTGCAGCCTTTCTGGTTCTTGTAGATGTCTTGTGAGGTACATTCCAAAAGGGGCATTGTACTCTATAATGAGTCTAATGAGTGACAAGTAGAGGGGAACAATGACCTCTTTTTTCCTGGATGAGAAACCTTTTGTGATGAGGTGTGCCACGTAGAATGATTTCCTGACTACTGTGGCGATGTGATTATTAAAGAAGAGAGTACTGTCCACCTGTGTCCCAAGGTCTCTTCTCACACTTTCGGTGTTAAGTAGACTACCGCCTATGTGGTACTTCATGGATACAAAGTTTTTACCAGAAGGGATGACAATGCACTTTTTGGCATTGAGCTTGAGGTCATGGCTTTGACACCAGGCATCTGTCTCAGTGAGGCCCTTTTTTTAGGATGCCCACATCATTAACAGTTTTGATTATGGCTCCTAGTTTGCAGTCATCTGCGAACTTCATTAGCCAAAGACCACCTGTGTTAACCTGTACTTCAGAAAAGTAGATACCAAACAGGAGAGGACCCAGGACTGAACCCTGTGGTACTCCACTTGTCACTGGTCTGAAGTCAGATTTGGAGTCTGCTACTTTCACAGTGTGAGTTCTGTCAGTCAGCCATTTGGCAACCCATCTTGTGACATAAGGATTTATACCTACTTTAGTGAGTTTATCTATAATTCCAGAATGTCAGAAGCCTTGGCGAGATCTAGATAGGATGTGTGAACCAACTTGCCCTTATCTGCGGCTTTGGTGACTGCTTCAAAGAGGTCTAGCAGGTTGAGGGTATTATACACAAGTTTAATTGTTACAAGATATTTAATTAAAGAGTTTGAAAAAGGGTTTTACATTTGTCCCCTGGCAGAGATTTGACCTTGTAGACACCCTCACTGAATTATAGATTTTTACATGGAAATTAAGTTTAGCTATTATGTTTAATAATCACAATTTAGTTAACACTGGTGATTCTTCAAAAGTTAGAAAAAACAATACATTCATTCCCCTACCACACCCCCTCATTCAAACATTTTGACCGGGTTTGTGAATCTAAACTTTACAATTTACAGAAGAACATTTGTTTTAATAATTTAGATCCAAGCAAGAAGATTACTTTTCATGAACTTACTATGGATAAAATTGTTAGACTCTAGAAGCCCAATAAAGGTGGTTGTAATATTATTTACACCACCGTTAATTATGTTAGTGCAATGTTTACTTTGTTACAGGACACTAACACGTATATCCATGTGTCCAAAAATGAGGTTAATGTTGCATATAGGAAGATAAATTTCCAACTCATCAATTTATTCCAACATGGAATTATTTCCCTAGACCTCTTGAACTTTTAAATAACTCACACTCAAGTTATTCCTACCAAATTTGGTATACCTAAAGTCCACAGAAATTTTGTGGACCCACCTTTGAGGCCTATAGTAGCGGTGTAAAATTCTAAGACCTATTCTTTGGATGTATTCATTGACAGAAAACTGAAACCTATTTCTTTTCTTTTACATCCCACTTACTAAAGGACACTTGGGATTTTTTAGTTAGATTTAAGGAAGAATTGGTCAGCAAATATATATATATATATATATATATATATATATATATATATATATATATTTTTTAACAATTGATGTCATCAACTTACTTACTTGTATACCTCAAGATACAGGTGTGAATTTTTTGAATGAAGCTCTTCTAGATTATAGTTTTTAAACTGGTACAGATATTAGATTACTTACTGAGTTTTCATCAGATGACATTATGTATTTAAGCTTATTTAGTCTTTGTATGTTTAGTTCTGATGAAATCCTCATCTGATTCAGTTAGATACAAACGCTTAACTACATTACTTTCAGTTACTTGAATTGGTTGTATGATATTAAAGTATTTCTTTTTTGGTATGGACTGGTTAGATGTATTGTCAGTATTTTCATCATAATTGAATGCATTTGGTTAGTGTACATGCAACTGGTTTAACGGCTGGTCCTGGTTCCTTCAGTGTATTTAGAACTTGGTTTGGTTCTGTGTCATGGAGTCATATTTTTTGGGCTTTCCCCATACTGGACATTTTCTTTGTAGTGTAGTAATTTTGCCAATGCCTTAATCATTATTTTAGAACTTCAGAACAACACTTACCATTATCATGATAACACTACAACCTCATCCAGTCAATGAGATCATTTCCACACGCTAGTCCCTTCTTACAGTAAAAGAACAAGCATTGGTCCACTGGAAGCATTCCAAACTCTTGAGATGACTAATGAATATGTATAATCTTTCATGTAGCTAAAAAAAAAAAATTAGGTTACTCAACTCCATAATGTTTGGGTCCCAATAGTCCTCTAGTCCAATAATTGTCTGGAAAAAAAGTTAATCTTGTCACAGAATGGCAAAACAAATCCACCTCCAGAGTCCAACAACAGATTAATTTCATTCAAGATTCTCCTTATATGTGACGATGTTCTAAATGAATTCTCAAATCTTCCCAAGACAGACTGTCTCCAACCATTCCTCTCAACTGTACAGATTTTTTGCAGAATGTCCAGATTTTGCCTCAAATTTTTGGTCTGTCCCTCATAACAATTGTGCTTTTTTTTAACAAATCACTGGGGTATCTCAGGATTAAAGTCACTAAATGGCATGTATTTGAGTTTCAGACTTTTAAAGTTTATAAGGCAATATTTAAAATGTGTCCCTATTTTGGGGCCTTTGTCCCCCCCCCCCATTATGTCAGGCTTTCTCCTGATTTCTTGTGCTAAGAAGTTGAGAAGTATGTCTCCCACAAATTAAAACCCTTTAATCAGTTTACCCCACACTTAACTGACCTTCCATTCCCATTTGAATTTATTCCTTTTCCCACTTTCACACCATTAAGAAGAAAACTGAATAACTTTTTTGACAATTTCCACCAGTATCCCCACGTTGGAAGTGTTCTTTTGACTATGTTAAACTTAACACAGTATCCCCTTCATTACATGTTCAATGTATCCATAGGGCAATATATAATGTCTACCATATGGAAAGCCACAATAATAGTCACTTCTGAAAACACTGACCTAGACCTCTTCATCAGATTTAGATCGATCTACATTTTTCCAACTTTTGGAAAAATCCATGAGAAGCTGGTGTATTCAAAGATCTCCTATGTCCAACATTGCCATCTCTTACCCAGAGAAAATGCAGGCTCACAGATTGTGTCTGCTAAGCTTACAGCCAAGGAGGTCATTAACAAGCTCAGCAGCATTGGTGGAAAACTAATATTGCCAACCATTATGTCAATTATCTCCATATATATATATATATATATATCAGGTAAATTTCTGAGATCACCCATCCAGTCATCTAGACTGCTTTTTAAGGCTATCAGGGGAAGTACTTTGCCTGTTGGGTAAGGGAATCCTATTTCAAAAACAGTGGGATACCGTGGGTTAGATACCTGTCACACCAGCTGATATTGTTAATATGATGGAATGGATTTTGGTATCTAGATTGGGTGTTTGCTTTTCCAGTCATTCTATTTAAGTGAAGGCGCAAGACAAGACTTCTTTAATGTAGCTCTTTGTATCATGTATAACTTGTACTACTAAGAGATGTAAATGACCTCTTGTCATAAACATTCAGAAATTAAATTTAGGTTCATACGTAACTTCTAGGCTAGCTGCCTTTGTGGTCCATTTTAAGCCTAGTCAGTTTCCCTTTTTTGCTTAAAATCACCTATCCCATTTGGCTATAGAGCGGCCTTACCCATTCCATGGTTGATAATTATATATTACCCCAAAGAGAATAACTGGGATCATACCATAGATAATTTGAAGGGTCCCAAACATGGACTAAAGCATTTAAGAGCTGCATGTATCCATTAGTAGCACAGGGACTATCCTTGGGTACATTTTACTGTTTCCTATCCACTGATTTAGTTGCACTTAAAAATGGGCAGTGATGAATTTTGTTTTTTTGTGGCTGGGGAGTCTGTTTCATATTAGCAGTATTCACTGTGAAATATACCTCCCCCTCCAAACCATTTTGTTTATCTATCAGAAGAGGTTTAAATCCCTAGACAGAGTATTTCTGTAGCAATTTGTGCAGTAAATCCATCAGTAATTGGTCACAGGATGTCTTGTATACCAGACACAGGTAACCTCTTAGCAGTTTGTTGGATACCAACATAATTCATTTTATGTGAGAATATAATTATAATAATATATTTAATGTATTAATTATAGTTTGTGTTGAATATATGCATGTTATAACATTACTATATGATTAATATATTATATTACTATGTAACAATTTGTGAGATGTAAATTAACTATTCTACAATCATTTTAGAATTAACTATGTAATACTCATTTCATTTTTGTCATTGTAGCAAATTATGCAATTGCACCCAGGTCATGGCTGAAAAGGATGTATGGACTAGTTGACTTAGCCAAGCAACTAGAGAAAAATAATTACAATCAGGAGTTCAGAGTTAGCAGAATCATTCCTAGCATATAAAGCTAAGCAGAGATCACCCCTCAAGAATCTATAGGAGACTAAAAAATGATAGGACGTTTGGTCAATCAGCGGCTGTAAGGGTACTAAGGAAGATAAGGCATTAATGATATTAAAATATCACCCTGAGTCTAGCAAACTGGTTTGTGTGCTAAAGGAGCTACATCCCAAATGGCAATGAAGGAGGAATAAAGTGGGGCAGTCATTTTATTTCTTTGAACTGTGAGGGGATACATTGAAGCATAAGTTATAAAACGTAGAATAATTTTCTAACATCAGAAACACTGTGGTCAAATGAAGTTTAATAGCATACACTGGTGATTCTGTCAAATTTAAGTGGAAGTAATCTATATGGTATGCAATGCTAATGCTGGATTTACCAAACGAAACTAAGCTGCATTTCTTCATCAATATACAAGGCTTTTTTTTTTTGGCTCAGACAATTTTAATAGTTGATTATCAGAATGGAGTTAAATAATGGGACCACAGGCCTTAACCAACATTCTTAGTGTGGCAGGTGGGAACCACCACTAAACCATGGCTGCACATTTGTCTTTTTTTTTTTTTTTTTTAGGTTTCATTAAGAAGCAACATGATTTCTTGTAGAAGGAAGTACTATGATTGTCATTAGGATTCAAATTGTGGATATTCTAATTTATATGAACAAAGCCTTCACTGATGTCACCAAGACTTTCTGAACTCTTTCATCACAGTCCATTTAGTAATTCACTTTACATTACTTGTCAAAAGTGTAAAAGCTGCAGACTGGTTTCAATACTTCCTTTCCAATAGAAGGGATGTTAAGGGCAACAATATACTCTCAGGTCTTTTAAAGGTCAGTAAAGTGGTCCTTTAAGGTCAGTTGTTTCTCTTCTTCTGTTCTCTGTATACATACTGTACCTCTCAATCTCTCAGCTTTCAAAATTACAGCAGAGGGTCCAAAAATTATATCACTGAAAATTTGCATAAGTGTACATTTGGGCTCCCTATTGATATGTTGGCATTTGAAATAGCGACAAGCTAAAAAAAAAAAAAATAGAAAACACTGAAGACCGAATCTCGAAAATCACTCTTCTCCTTTAAACTTCTTTTTGCGGGGAGGGCAAGCCCCCCCCCATATGAAGAACAAGCTCCCCATACCTCCCGTCCTTATATATACCAACTTCAAGATTGCCATACCTTAGAGAAAGGGGAATATTCTGAGAAATGGCATCTAAACCTTAGTATAGGCAAGTCTGATCTTTTGACCATTCATTTTCCATATTTTGGGACTCTTTCTAGCAGGTCCTGACATTTCAAATGGTTACTGTAAATTTACACCTTTGAGTTGTGAATTCATGCATATGTAACTCTGCCCCTTGACAGATGCAGCCTATAAAATTAGAACCCTAGTGGTGGTAACTGTTGCAGACCTATTTAGCTCTAGCATAAACTGTACCCTCACTGCACTGTATAAAGATATACATGCCTGATTTATTGTTTTTTTTATATATGCCAGTCATAACTGTGGTTGAGTTTAGCTAGTTCATATACAGTCTGTATATCTTTACTTATGTAAAAGAATGCACATTTATACTGCAGGTTTATAAATATATAGAAATTACCTCAGCTAGAAAGGAATCAGAGCTCCAAGCATTCCTAACCAAGCCACAAGCAGCCTAAAATTGTCTTGTCTATCTAGGCCATTTAAAATGAGTTTCTTTGCTTTTCCAGGTAAGAAAAAATAATTTTCTTATTTTCATCCCATACAATACACAGAACGATTTAGAGTAACATTCCAAAGCTGTGTTAGGAATGGACCAAATGCTACCTTATAAACTCTTACACTTTTACACAACATGCAAAGAATTTTCCACAGTCCTGTGTCCTTTCTGCTCATGTTTTCACAGCCCCATGTCCTTTCTGCTCATGTTTCCACAGCCCCGTGTCCTTTCTGCTCATGTTTCCACAACCCCGTGTCTTTTCTGCTCATGTTTCCACAGCCCCGTGACATTTCTGCTCATGTTTCCACAGCCCCGTGTCCTTTCTGCTCATGTTTCCACAGCCCTGTGTCCTTTCTGCTCATGTGTCCACAGCCCTGTGTCCTTTCTGCTCATGTTTCCACAGCCCCGTGTCCTTTCTGCTCATGTTTCCACAGCCCCGTGTCCTTTCTGCTCCTGTTTCCACAGCCCCGTGTCCTTTCTGCTCCTGTTTCCACAGCCCTGTGTGATTTCTTCTCATGTTTCCACAGCCCCATGTGATTTCTTCTCATGTTTCCACAGCCCCGTGTCCTTTCTGCTCATGTTTCCACAGCCCCGTGTCCTTTCTGCTCATGTTTCCACAGCCCTGTGTCCTTTCTGCTCTTGATATTATTACAACATTTTGCAATGTATAATGATGCACACACAGAAGGGATAATAAATTACAAGCACTTGTATGATTATGGACACCTCAGGTGTGTGCATGTGATCAAATGAATGAATAAATAAATGTGTAAATAATGACAATTTATTTCAGCTTTCTATTGTCAGTACTATACGGTGCATCCATTTGCAGCCCCTCCCCATAATGAGCTACCAATCTCTTAGTTCAAGAATCACGTACAAAGATAAATATTGCTGTTATATACTTAGAAAGTGGATAGTATAACTGAATTTGCATCGGTAAACATCTTCTGAAGAATATGAAATCTGAAAATCACAGGTCTGTCATTATTTAGTGACGGTAGTCCACAGCAGTTTGCTAGAAAGCAACACATTTTACAAGAAAAAATTTAACAATATAATGCAAAATTGAGGACAATTGAAAGCCATGTTCTTTGTGTGCGTGCACACACACACACAATCATCAAATTAAGAGCCACTTATGTGACTGTGCATACTTCAAATGCCTGCTTGAGATCAAATAACTATATACACAAATAATGACACAGAAATGTGTTGCTTTTGTGATGGTACATGAAAAAACGCACCTTTGTGGGTTCTCTTTATGCAGCTTTACTCTATATAAACACATTGTTATAGAGGCTATTGACCATGACTAAGTAACTTGTGTACAAACTAACTGGTGCGATCATACATGCTCCTCACTGGCTGCTTCTACAAAATGGCACTTGGGATTGCACGGCTGGAATTTATACATGCACCCACAGCCTCACATGCTTCTTAAAGATATAGCACACACATGCTACACTCTGATCTACATCTCAGTCTCCGAGAAATAGATCCTGCAACTTGTCATGAGATCATTTAGCATGCAGAAATCACAGATAATCTAAAGACATGCATTATACCATACTAATTACACAGATATATGCAATCAAGTCCATGTTGCTGTGTATTTCACACTAAGCTAAGAAACTCGTCCATATCATGTGACATAAAATTGGGAATCAGATTTAGCAACTGGGACAGTCATTGCAAAATGGTTCATCTGTGGAATGTTTGAATTACTTTCTGGAGCAGAATCAAACTTTTGAACACGTTCTGGTCTGGAAACAATGTCTGACTCATTCTTTGATTTAGAGTTTGCATCACAGATACAATGTTGTGACTGCAAAGATGATGATTCTGGCACAGGAAGATGATTTCTGCGATTCCACCTATACTCCACACCTTCAGAGCTTACCAAATAGGATCTCAGCTCGGCACAGATGCCTGTAATCTGTCCTATTCAATCAAAACCTTTCATTGTCTGAATTTGTACCATCTCTCCTTCCCTCAATGAATGAAGTAATCTGCTCGATCTGTAATAACTAGATTTCTGGATACTATGCTTCTTCAACAATTGAGCCTTGATGATTTTATTGTTTTTAGAGTTGGGCTGTAATAAACTTGATGAAATTGGTAGCATAGTTTTAGTTTGTCTGGAAAGTAGTCTGTGAGCAGGTTAGCCAAGAATATCATCACGAAGTATGTTTCTGAGATGAAGTAAATTCAAGAACACATCAGTATTGTCATGTTTTCACTTTTCAAGTACTGCTCATTCAGCTAGACAATTGGATTGAGCGCATTCAGGACTACTAGTGACGTGTACAAAGTCCCATTCTCTTGCTAATTTCTGAAACAGTTGGCTAGTACATTGAGTGCTATTGTCAGAATAAAGTTTGTGTGGACTACCATGAACTTAGAAATTATGTTTTAACTTAGTAATAACAGCTGTTGAGGTTAAGTTTGGTAGTAGATCAATTTCAAACAAATCCGAGTAATAGTCTACCAAAACCAAGTAGTGTTGATTGTTCCACTCAAAGATATCAGTTGCTACAGTAGACCAAGGTACTTCTGGTATTGAATTTAGCTGAAGCGGTTCTCTTTGCAAATGTGCTCTGGTACTATTGCATACTGAAGAAGAAGAAAAACTCTATTAATGTCTTTTGATAAAGAAGGCCAAAATAATAGTTCTCTTGCTCTTCTCTTAGTGGATAATAAATCTGGATGACCACAATGCAAAATTTTAATATATTCTTGCTATAAGGAAGCAGGAACAACAATTTTAGGACCTTTGAAAATAATGCCATCCTCCATCAACAATTCATCTCTCTAAGAAAAATACACTTGCACCTCAGGTGATACACTGGATTGCTTTGAGAGCCATCCAACACTGATGTAGTGATTAAGCTTTTGTGAAACTGAATCAGTTGTAGTGTGATCTCTCAACTCATCAAGTCTAGTGGTAAAATGAATATGCACTGACATTGCATCAATGTCAAAAGTTTCAGCATCAAGCTGTTCTGCGGTATTTCTAAGTGATCTGGATAAAGTGTCAGCCAGATAGAGCAATTTACCTTTAGTGCAGACCATTTTGAAATTGTACTTTTGCAATATGAGCATCATTCTTTGTAATCTCACTGGAGTGGAATGCATAGGCATCTTTAGAATAGTAACTAGAGGCTGATGTCCAGTTTCAATCTGGATAGCTCGACCATAAATATAATCATGAAATTTGGAACATGCAAAAACTATCACCAAAATCTCTTTCTATATTTGAGCATAATGCAACTCAGTTTGAGTAAGTTTCCTAGATGCTTAGGCTACTGGTCTTCTCTCTTGAAGAATAACTGCACCAAGACCAAAATTTGAAGCATCACAGGAAAGAGCAACTGATTTATTCACATCATAGTATCTTAACATAGATGGGGTGACAATTTTCTGCTTAAGGTGATCAAACGCCTTCTGATGATGTTCTAACCATGACCATACAACATTTTTGCATGTTAACTCTCTCAAAGGTGCTGTCAACTCACTGAAATCTGGTATAAACTTGCCTAAATAGTTGACCATGCCAAGAAAATCCTGCAAACCTTGGAGATTATCTGCTGCTGACATATCTAAAATCGCTGTTTGTTTGGTTGGGTCAGGTCTTAAGCCTGTACTTGTAAACAAATGCCCAACATACATATGTACATACATACAAATGTTTCAAGCACGGGCATTAAAGCCTTTCTAGCTTGCCAATATGCTAAAACACTTGTTCCCATAATAAATGTCCAAGCTGTTCTTTAAAATATTTAAACTAGTACTTGCTTTAATGTAATTTGGTAGTCTGTTCCAAGCATCAGCTAAGAGAACCAATTAGTACACTTCTCATTCCTATAGAATCTTCTACATAGGTTATCTGATGATACTCTAGTACTTTTTGATAACGCCAAACATTCCCAGAGGTAGTTGTCCCTAAATGCCCTATATACCTGAATAAGATCTCCTCGTAAGAGACACTGTACAACTTCAGATATTTTAGTCTTTCATAATAACTTAGATGTTCACATCCATGGATGCCTTTAGTATATTTCCACTGTACTCTTTGCAGTTTATTCATGCTTGTTTTCTTATGGGGTTTCCATATTGTTATTCCATACTCAACATAGCTCATACGTAACATAGGTCACTTCTGGACGTTGGAATTTTCACTTCAGAGCATTCAGCTTCAAATTTACTTCACATGTTCTGTCTAGAACTTTCTTGAGGTTTCTGTCATGCCCTGCTTCACCATTTTCTCCAACTAATAGATTGTCTATTATTATGGCACAAGGATATCCTGAGAAAATTTGTTCCATGGCATGCTGAAAGACGTCACTTGCAGAATTTATTCCAAATGGCCTCTTTAGGAATCTGTATCTGCCAAATAGAGTACCAAAAGTAGTTAGAAATGAGGATTTGCGATCAAGCATTACTCAACAAAATGAACTCTCTGCAAACAGAAAATACAGTGGCATTCGATATTAGAGCTGCAACTTTCTCAACTGTACGCATGAGATGATATGGCCTTTTTAATGTTTTGTTCAAATCTCTAGGATCAATGCATATTCTGATTTTTTCTGAGCCTTTCTTATGAGCAGCTACCATGGACAACACCCATTCATTTGGTTCTGTGACTGGACAAATCACACCTTGCTGCACCATCCTATCCAACTGTGCCTTGATTCTATTTTGCATTGCTATTGGAACTTTTCTTGCTGGTATGACTAATGGACCTCAGGATCTAACTTCATAGAATACACAACTGGAAGTTTGCCCAATTTGTCATTGAAAACATCACCATACTCTTAGAAAATGACTTTGGAAAAACTTGAACTTGGAACTGAACTCACATGATGAACTTCTTTAGCAAAAGAAAGCAGATTCATTTTCAAACTGTCTTTGAGACCTAGTAAAGATTGTACTGGTCTTTGGACTATGTAGAATAACAAGTTGTAACAGTTCTCAGCCAAATAACATGAAAGTATCACTGAACCTTCAGTTTGAATTGATGCACCTTCATGCGCAACAAATCTTGCACTGCTGGTCACATTGAATTGTTCATTAGTTCTCACTTTTGCAAATTTGTCTTGATATAACATTACACTTTGACCCAGTGTCTACTTTGAGCTCTCTGGATTTTCCATTGATCCAAACCATAGAAAACACTTCACTCCTTGTTAATAAGTTTACTGCATCAACTCTTTCTCCAAGTACTGATATGCCATCCACATAGAAAGCTGATTGTTTCAGCTGTACTTGATCAACTTGCTTCTTTGTGTGACCTTTCTTTACAACTGAGTGAGGCTTACTTGATTTAGAAAACTTTTGGAAATGGTTCCACTTTCTACACTTGTGGCATTGCTGACCATATGCTAAACACTTCTCTCTTTTAGACTCATTATTTGCATCACAGTTGCAACAGTTAACAATAAAGTTAGACTTGGGTTTTGATGACTCATGTTTGTGTTGTACTGAGCTGGTGGTGAAGCTTGCACTTTTTCTGGAACTTTATGGAAAGCTTCGTACCTTCTTTGGAAACCCTGTGGCTGCCCTTTGCTTAGGCCTGTTTCTGTTTGCCACATGTTGCATACTATATATGTTTGCTCTGGACCCTACTGAAACCATGCTTTTGTTACTTACAAGCATGTTCGTATGTCTTTGTCACCTCATGGATGTGACCAATCTCTATTGCTTCGCTTAATGCCAAATCACTGTCACAAAGTAAAATCTTTCTCACTGCAGCACTATTAATACCACACACAAGTCTGTCCTTTATCAGCTCATATTTCAAATCACCAAGCTGACACGTTTTAGCTTTATTTCACAAGTCAGTTATATAAGCTGCAATTGTTTCCTCTGATTTCTTGTGTAAAACCAAATGCCTCTCTAATGTAATTTTCATCTGGGTGTTGCACATTTTTCTGAACTTACACTTCAAACACTCTGGGTCTTACCTTGATTCAGCTTGCACAACAATATGGCGGTCTGCACTTTCACCTTCATACACTGCCGGTGCATATACAAATGAACATTCCCTTTCTATGGCCTCAGATCCTGCTAGATTTAGCAAAATGAATGGCTTGGCACATGGCTCTTTATCTGCATAAGCTGCTTGTTTGAAAATATTGTACTCTTGTTCTAATATTCTCCAGTTCTCCACAGTATTCTGATCAAACACAAGTGGTTGAGGTTTTTGAAATCCATCTGCCATATTAACAAATACCAGCAAACGGTGTTGAAAATACATACAAACACACACACACAATTGGCATAAGCACAATTTGTTCAATGCTTTTGTGCTCTGTACTTATACTTCATCTCTTTAAGCTTATCAGAATTATGTGAATGAACAACCTCATAGTACTTTTAAATAACTGGACTTTGAGAAATAAACTTCTCGGGTTTCTTGATGCTTTATTGTATTTTGCAAAATAGCCTTTCAGATTTCTCAGTGATTTACAGTACTTTTAAAAAATAGCTTTTGAGATTTCTCGATGCTTTACTGTGCTTTGCAGAATAGCTTTTGAGATTTATTAATGCTTATAAAACTTTGCAAAGCAGCTTTTCAAACTTTTCATACTTTACGGAGATTTGCGGAATAATTTCTCGGACTTTTGAGATGCTTTATGAAATCTTTGATTAGTAAAAGCAGAAATGCTAAAATCATTTACTTCAAAATTGGTAAGGACAAAAATGCTAAAGTCATTGATCACTCACTATGCTTGAGGAATTGGTAAAGGCAAAAATGCTTAAGTCATTTTATTCAAAATTGATAAAGGTAAAAATGCTAAAGTCATTGATCATCACCCCCTATACTTGCAGAACTGATAAAGGCAAAAATGCTCAAGTCATTTGCTTCGAAATGGGTAAAGGCAGAAATGCTAAAGTAATCTCTTGGAACTGTATTGATAAAGGCAGGAATGCTACAGTCATATGCCATCACTTGTTAAAGTCATTGTTTTAAGAAACATTCAAGAACATTACGATGCAACTGAGCAATTCACGAGTACTGTAATACTCTTGTAATCTTGTGTAAGAAACACCATTTATCAAAGCAAGAAATATGTCAAGCAACTGTACAATGTGAATAAATCAAACTTTTGTTGCACAAATTCCATATCTTTTGAAGTATTTGCGCTTTGCAAATGACTACATGCTATACAGTGAAATGTCCCCAAAATAGCAGTATGTTGCTAGGTAACACTTTACAGTGCAAGAAGCATTCTGTAAATGGCGCCACTTTGCAAATAGACACACCCAGCACAAGAACTTTTCTTCAAACAAATCATGCTTTGACTGGATTACACAAGATGGCTGCACTTTGCACACAGTGAACTCTTTGAAATACATGCGCAATAATAAGCACACATATTAAGCACTCTTACACACTCTAAGCAAGGACGTCGGGAGACATACTCACTGTACGCATTTCATTACAGTTTTTCTGTAGTGGGGGTAGAATCTGGCAGGCACTAGGACCCTGGACAGAAAAACTAAAAGATAGGAAATAAAATAAAATAGCACAAGCCAAAGCTGTGACTGAGACTGCATAGTAATTTGTAGCTCATCAAGCTTTTGCATGCTTAGCATTTATTTGTTAATGGATGAGAACTGCTCAATTAGCACAGCCCAGAAGATGGGGGAAAAGGTACGAAATTTAGCCAGCCTCATGGTTCTTTGATGCGGTTTTCCTTTCATCTTTTGCCCGGTATTCTGCAAGAGAATGAAGAGGGTGTGCCAATGATGTCAACAATCTCATTGTTATATGAAGAATATGCTTCAGCGCCACAAGCCTTTTACAGAATTAATATGTTCTGTGCAGTTTGTACTGGCTGGTGGTGCTGATTTACTCATAAGACAGTTTTTTTTTCAATTATTACTTCTGATCAGTTCCTTTTCTTTCTGTAACTCCTATGGCTAATGCTTCATAAAGTCAAGGGCTGCATTACAGCTAAAACAACTGTCACACCTCTTAAGCTAGTAAATTGTAACAGAAAGTTACCTTAAAAATCTTATTAAACTGCTACCAATATGTGTTCAAGTACTTTCTCCTACCTCTTTTATTAAACTAAGTGTTAGTGGTGTGTTATCACATGCAGGCATGCACCCACACATGTCTGTCAGAGCATTGTGATGACAATACTCTTCACTTAAAAGACAACTGCAGACTTCTGCACACGTTTTCTGTTTCTAATTATGTATTTCTCCCCTATTTGATGTCTGAAGCTCTTACACATTTTAGTAGCATTTGTATTATTTTTAATATGAACTATTGGCGTAATTCACATGCCTCATACTCCGATACTGCAAGCCATCTCTAAAGCTCTTTTTAATCCCATAATACTGCAGCAAACATATCAGTGCGTCCATATTTCAGTTATGATGTCCTTTGTTTTGTTTTTTTTTCCTTGTTGTCGTCCAAATACTGCCCTCATGTAATTTAATGCCTCCTCAACACACACACAATAATGCATGAAGCACAAACTTTCTAAGTTACTGCATGGAATAAAAACACTGCCATGCAGCTGCTGGAACTATTTCCCTGACTCCTGTTGCTGTACGTATTTATTTTGCAGAAGCAGCACAGAATCACATTTCACTGTGTTGTCTTCTACAAAAGTTCAAGAGTTTACCGTTCTGCAGTTGATTGTGGGATGGTACAGGATGCATAACGAAAGTACAGCCTTTCAAAGCTAACGGCTTTTTAGAACAGTTTTTATACACTTAAGTTTCTTAGAAGTTACATTTATGTTTTTCAGAAATTTAATGGGAGTCAGGACACAAGCAAAAGGTGAGTAGGTCAGGGTGTCATGTTCTGTAAGAGCATTCTTGAACTTATTATGGTGGGGTGAACGATCTCAGTAGTTTACTAAAATTAACGTTTTCTTTGAACTGAAAGCATCTGCAGGAACGGAACTGCTTTATTAGCCAAGTGTTTGTTTGTGTGTGTTCTGTGTTTTGTAGTTCATTGCAAGAATGTCTTACACTGTGCTGAAAAGTTTACATGCTACTCAGAGGTTAAGTGAAATGTACATTGTCATCGTCTGATGTCACATTTAAAGAAAAAAGCTTAAAGAAAAAAATTAAAGTGATTCAAATGAACAGGATGTTTAGATCTACTAGAAAGTGCAAGTTTCAGAATAAAGTTCATAACAAATAATTTAAAATGAATACATGCCAGTCTGTTTGAGTGAGATAGTGTTTTTTTAATGTTTATGAAGTGTGTAAAGTAGTACGGAGGGATTTTTGTTTTCTTTACTGTTAATGCATTGCTGCTTTCAGAATAATCTTTGCTGGTTTTTATGTAAAAAAACACACAACAGACTGTTTATTTTTATGTTTTAAACTTTTGCCATGTTTTTTTTTCAAGCATTATTAGACTGCATAATGTATAAACAGATGTAATTGTAGGTTCACCTATTTAAGTGATAAGAAACCTACTGCAGTCTTGCTGACAATGTAAGAGTTGGTATTAAGCTGGCAGAAACCTACAAAAATTAGTGATTAGCAATTAATGAGGTGCTGCTGCAGCTGCTGGTATCAGAATATTTGATTGACTATATGTTGTTCAAAATGAATTAATGTCTGCCAATTTTAAAACTGTACATTTCTCAAGAGCTGAGTAAAAGATCTGCAACACATCATTTTAAAGGTGTAGGTAACAGTTAACAAATGCATGTTATATGTCTATATGTCTATGTGTGTGTACACACACACACACACACACACATATATATATATATATATATATATGTGTGTGTGTGTGTGTGTATGTGTGTGTACACACTATAGATACATTTATACACACACACATACACACACACGCGCGCGCGCACGCACGCACATATACATACAACATAGTGCTTAAGCAGGATCAGGCAGTTACTGTTTAAAATGTTGACATCCACTTTAACGAGCCCTGTAATGCTGAGACTGAATGTCTATAAAAATTGTCTTAATATATATATATATATATATATATATATATATATATATATATATATATATATAAATCTGAAATGGAAATTTCTCAGAATATTCCCTTTTCTCCAAGGTATGGTGATTTCGGAGTCAGTATATGTAAGTTCGAGGGGTAAAGGGGGACTTGGACACTCTGCAAAAAGGAAGTTTAAAGCAGAAGAGAGATGTTCAATATTCTCTCTTCTCCTGTATTTTCATTAATTCTTAGCATGTTTGTACTCAAATTTATCAGGGCCAAAGTTTCAGTAGACAGCTGGATCTGGCAGATGCTTGGACGTAATATGAAAAAACACCAGCAAAGTCCAGTCTTCAAGTGCCTTTATTCGTTGAACAATAATCAAGCTCTTCTAAATCATAAAGCATTATTGGTAAACAATATTTGCAGGAAGAATTTATTAGTTAAGTACAGTAGAACAAAATCAGAAGTCATAGTTTTACTGCATGAGGTCAAAAACAGCCATGGGCTTTTTCATTTTTTTTATGCATGTGTTTATTTATCTCAGTTTGATAACTGGGGAAGTAAACTGGTTGACAGACTCTTTTTAGTCATGAGATGGCATTACTGTAAACTATGTTAGTATTACATTTCTGGCACTGCATAAAGTAAGCTTGCAGAGAAAAAGGTTTAAATTGATCAGAAATAATGACAGTGGCTCTCAATAATATTCAGAGGAGTTTCAAGGCTGTTTTAGTCTAACATCCTACCTCAGTCTTTTTATCCTTAGAAAAGGATGGTGCGGTCATGTAATTCCATGAATAATTTGAGAGTATCCATCCAGTCATGCAGGATTAATGTGAAAGAATAAATAGAATCAAACCATTTAACCTGTAGAGGATGTTTATTCCATAGAAGGTGGAGGCGTCGGCGTTGAGTGATGAATCTCTTTCTGTGCATCACATTCTGTTTATCTGCTGATGAAGATTCAGGGCAATGGGTCTACTGCTAGCTGAGCTGTTTGTCTTACTGCAATATAGGAGGTCAAGAACCACTGGAATTTTAATGGTGCAGTAAACATGGCACTGATCACCCCACTATAGGTGTTTCCAAGAAGTTAAAAAGATTCATTAGACAGGATGTACCCTTGAAGAAGCCAAACTGAAATAGGTCTAGCCTGTGCTAAGATTTTTAATATCATAGTTTATCAGGTCAGTTATAATATGTTCCATGGCTTTGCAAATAAAACTTGTCAGGGTGATGGTCCTATAATTCTTGGGATTAGTCGGGCGGGGGGCACCCTGATGGAGTGGCACCACTGTTGCTGTTGTGTGTCAAACATCAGAGAGAAGTCAGGTTAAACAGTTTAAGAAGAAGCTCTGCCAGGGCTTGTTTAATGGAGTTTATTAAATAACCATGTTCCATTAAGGAAGCATTTTTAGTCTTAGAGAATTCCTTCAGCACATGTTCTTTTCTTATGACTGGGAGGTCTGAGACAGTTTAGATAGTCATATCTCAGTAAAATTCACTCTGAATTTCTTTGCTAGTATACTAGCAATGTCTACTGGATCAGAGAAGGTTGTGCTGTTATGAATAAGTTCAGAGCAACGTTGGATATTTCTTAGTTTCCTAAAATTGTTAAAGAAGGATTTATAATTGTCCTTTGCTCCAGATACTAAACTATATCCATGGGCTGCTTTAGTAGAACTGATAATATCATTCATGTTTCTAGTCAATTTTCTGGCATTATCCTTGATACGCGGGGCCTTGATCAGCTGTGTGCTAATTCTTTCAGAGCTGTTTGCCTCGGATTTACAGATTCTATCGTCTGCAGCACCTTGTCGTGGTACAGAGGCTTGTTGAATTGCATCACTGTGGCTTGTCACACAGTAGCACTGCTACCAAAAGCCAGTCATGTGAATAGTTTTTTGTTAGAAATCTGGGGGATATGCTACACTATTAAAATACTGTCACGATTAAGCATTTGGGTACAACTCCACTGGGATTAAGTCTGGAGAAATTTAAATGGTTGGTTTCAACCTACAAATATGCACTTTTGGAATGAAATGTTCACACTACTTCATCACGCAAGTAATTACCATCCTGGCATATGGTTGTCAGTGATCCATTCAGGGAGCAGCACTGTGAAAGGGGGCATGGTTTTGTCAGTCGTGTATGGGAATGGGCAGACAGCACTGTGCTAATGTGGGTGTGGCTTGTTGGGGGTAACAGTCTGGAAGCTGTCAGTACATATCTGAAAGTCCTGGCTACACCCCTGACTCTAAGATACTATGAATAACTTTAATTATGCCTTGATACAATATGAAGTCGTAGTTAGGCCCAAACACAATCAGTTACTTTGCTTTATTTTTGCTTACTGTGCTCATTTTCTTTTTCTTATTATCTTCTTTTTTGCTCATTAAGCCCTTTTTTATGCCCAGTGTACTTACTTGTACTTGTCTTACTGTAAGCATGCCCAGTTCTGCCTTAAACGCACTCATTCTGCCTTATACATGCTTCTTTTGCATTAAACATACTTGTTTTGCCTTTAACCTGCTTGTTCTGCCTTAAGAATATATGTTTTTCTACTTTAAAGTCAATCATCTTGTCAAATAATGTTATCTTAAACATTTTCTTTAGTTAACAAATGTGTTTGCACTTTCTGCTTGCCTGATAATGTGGTTTGTGACCTTCTAATGCCCTTTCTTGCCTCTTTGCACAGTAAATAATTTGTATTATTTTCCATTACCTTTGATTCTTTCTGATTGTGTTTATACTGTTTTTCTGTTTTCTCTAACTTTTACCTTCACTGTCATCTTTACATCTCATGGCTCCAAATGTTCTTCTCCTTTCCATCCCAGTTCTGACACCATGTCACTTCCATGTTGGTACACAAATAAACGAGTCTTCATGGGTTATGTTTAAGCAGCTTTATTCTATACAAACACATTACTATAGAGGCTATTGACTATCACTAAGTAACTTATATGCAAACTAACTGCTGCAATCTTACATGCTCACTCACAGGCTGCTTCTACAAAATGGCACTAGGGATTGCACGTGTCTGGAATTTATACATGAACGCACAGCCTCGCATGCTTCTTAAAGACATAGCACACACAAATTACACTCTTATCTACAAAATGCTATTTCCAGGTAGTCTCCCATCCAAGTACTAACCAGGCCCGATCCTGCTTAGCTACCAAGATTGGGAGTCCGAAGGATGGGAGACTGCCTGGAAATACCAGGTGCTGTAGGCATTGGTAAATAAGCTTCCTGATTCAAGATGATTGGTCTTGCTTTTTCTGTGATTAGAAATTGCTATTATGCATGTTTTTTTGAGACTGGCATGCTTCTGATTGGAAGAAACAGTTTCTGATAGTCTCCTGTTGGTCTTTTTGATATGCTAATAGGTTGGTTCAGTATGACTAGTTCATTGGTCCAGCTTGTTCCTGGAATTTTACTGATTGGTCCTTCTTCTGTGATAAGAAACTGGTATTATGAATGGTTTTGAGACTGGTATACCTCTGATTAGAAGAAATAATTTCTGACAGTCTCCTGTTGGCCATTTTGATATGCTAAATGGTAGGCTCAGTATGATCAACTTATTGGTCCAGCTTCTTCCTACATTTCTGCTGATTGGCTATCTGTCCTTTTTTTAAGGAAATACACTGGTTAATGGATGAGGCTCTGAAGAAGGTTTTTACTGAAAGCACTTATCCACCCTAAAACTTTGTTCTATGACACTTGGATTTTTACTGTTTACATTAAATAATTTGTTTTTTTACCATGGTGTGTTTGTCTCACAACAGCCTTGGTGGTATGTCTCATCTTTTTCTTTCATTTTACCCTTAAGCAAAGGCACTAACACCACACATTATATCAACTATAAACAAACAACTATACTATACCCACTGTCAAAAATCCTGCAAAAAAAATATCCAATCAAAACTGCTCACTTTTATCAGTCAAAATAACCTATTTACACTTGTACAATATGGATTCCTCCCCTACCACAGTACACATCCACTGTCCTCAGATTTAAGACAGCCATAAATCAAAGATGGGTAATCGCTTCAAATCTTCTAGGAGTTACCATAGATGATGATCTAAAATTTGATATCCACATCACTGAAGTAGTAAAACAAAAAAATCAGAAATCTGGTACCCTGTATGGAAACAAGCCACTCTGCCACACTTCACATTTGATAAAGTACTGGCAGCGCTAATGAAGGTTATGCCTATACCTGTGATCCTGCGATCTGTCCCCCTCAAAAAATTGTTCAGAGTTATAACAAAATAATAATGTTTTGTATTAATATGGGAACCAACAAGAAAATGTATAATAACAATATAAACCAACAAACACCAATGCAGCCAGATCCATGATTCTAAAATTTATTATCCAAAAACACGGAGTGCTTTTATTCCAGAGGTGTAGAGCTTCGTCAGAAAGCACTCGCTATTTTTGGCAATAAATTTTACAATTGTGGTTCTGGCCACATTGCTGTTTGTTATATTTCTATTAATATGCCCCATAGAACTCACCACTGCAGAGCAATCAAGCAACTACACTGGTCTGAACTACCTCATTGATTAACTGCCTCACAGCTAATCATAATGCATAACCTCATCTACAAAACCAAAATCTGCCCTAGCCAAAAACATCTCTTACAATTTTTACCAGTCAAACCTCCACTTTTGATCGGCTAAGAAATCCTTCCCATTAGTGACCAATAGCAAAACTCCTTGCAGGATGCTCGGAACTCTTCACATATCTCCAAAATCTACAGCTCTCTCCCCCAACATTCAGGCAAATTGAAAACATTGCAATCTTCAAACAGAACTAAAAACATGGAATGCTAACACTTGATTGTGTTCAACCCTGGCTAAACTCACTTCCTTACATGCCTGTTAGCCTACCTAATTCTTTCCATACTTTCTGCCTTGGTTATTTCTGTTTATTTCACTCTTTCCATTCAGATTCACCCTCTTAAAACACCAGAAGACAGTAATCTCATAACTCTCCCATGCATCCCATAAGCCCAAATGTATTTTGAGTTTGTACACTTTTTAACTCAAAACTAATCGTGTCACCCAGTCACAAAGTATGGCATCCCATATTTTAATATCAGATAGAATGTATATACAACATTCTTGATGGCATAGAAGACTGCCATCACAGTTTACTGTCTGTATATATCTTTCATCAAATGTATATAAAATATATCTGCATTGTAACCTCTATTCAAAATAAATATATATGCATTATAATCTCTGTACTGAACTATGTAATCTTAGTTGTTCCTTAACAATACACAAATGTATCTTGTCTTTATTTGTAAGATTAAAAAAATGTAATTTTACGTAACTTGTATGAAATGGAGATTTTCTCCATAGGACTCCACTGAAAAGAGGTAAATTCTTGCCTATATACCAGCTGATAAATGCAGACATCAATAGAACATTCAGTATCACTGTACAATGCATGTAGTAGCATAGAAACATCAAATAATGCATTTGTATTTTCTATCAAAATCGTTAAATTCACTTGAGATCTGTAACAGGAGAATTTTGTGATAGTTTGATTTGACTGAATAAGGACCGGACTTTGTAATGGGATTGGCAGAAAGGCAGAACTGTTTTATTTATACGTATGATTTCATTGGGATTGTAAATTATTGACAGGGTAATACTCAGAATAAGAAAGGGATCTTAGTGACTGTTAAAAGTGCAAGACCATTTTCTTGAGAGGTGCACCATAAAAGAGATTTTAAATTGTAGATGATATATTTCTGCTATCTGCTCAATGAGACTGCAGACATATACAGCCTGAACCCTGATAGAGTCATTGGTATCCATAAACGTACTAGCCAGGTACTGTGGGGGCATCACACCACAATACTTCAAATGTGCCACGTGGTGCCTTGGATTGTGGCAGACCCCTTAGCTGACAAACTTTCACAGGATAGGGCACTTTTAAATTCTTACCACTGGTCTTAGATCTCTTTGTGGCTTCCTTTACTGACTGATGTCACCATCATGAATTCTTTAGGTTACCAGCACTTTCTTGGCAGCAACAGAAGAAGGAGAAAAACACACATCCGCCTTCTGTCCAGTCTCCTGTAACATCACTGGCCAGGAATAGAACTTGCCTTCCGCTTACTCCAGGACACTTCCTCCACTGAAAGGCAAGTTCAGACTCTCTTCCTGTTGTTGCTTCAGCAAATAGCAGCCTCGTATGTAATGCACTATTTCTCCTTCACAGGAAATGGAGAAGGTGGAGGAGTATTTGTTTTTAAATGAAGATGTACCTACATCACATCACGACAAGCAAAGTAGTAAAATATAAGTCACTCAAAGGGAATATGGCTAATAAAATGTAAATAAAGGAGATGTACCTCACAGAACAAAATTGTATCATTTAACATAATGTTTCCAGTGGTACACTTAGTCATCTCATCCAAAAGTCCTATTTCTTCTTCTTTTGTTTTCTTCCAGTCATATCTGTTGTATCCATTTTCAGTTTGCAATATGAGTCTACACCTTTCTAGCCAAACAAACTAAATACCTAATAAAAATAACCACTGGAAAAAAAATTGCATTGTATATTCAATGCATTAGTAATTTTTTCATCATATAAGCCATAAACAATATAGGACATCATTTTTCAACATCACCATCCTTTTACCTACAGTCTGATTACCTCAAACAACTGCAACACCATGTGTTTTATAATGTATTCTATATTGTTAAACTATCTCTTATTACATATCATTTTACCATGCACTATATGTTTAATTTCACTTGTGACAAGAAATTTCATGCATCTAAACTCACCGAAAAATAATTCTGGCACTTTGCAAACTTTTTTTTTTTTACCCATTTCATCAATCTATGCTACAATCTCTTGCATCTCTTTTCAAAGCCATTTCCAGTCCTTGCTTAGAAAGCAGTGCTCAAATAATTATATATCTGTACAGTGTAAGAAACCTAACAGTGTCAGTGTGTGTGTGGGTGTAATAATGAGAACGCTACCAATAATAAATTGTCCCAAAATGCATTGCATAAACATAATGTTGGACATGCTCGTATTATTTTTTTTTCTAGTTACTGCTAAAGTGGAACTGTGTCTAGGAGATGTCATGAACACTAGGTTAGAGAAAATGGAGCACCACTAGTAACTAATATTAGAAGCGGACTGCCATCTTGGCATGAATGATGATAAGAACTTCAAGGCCATACTAAATGATAGAGCTGGAAAACATTATTAAAGTGCTCCAATTATGCTATCTTACAGGGAGGGACATATATCCTTCTTGAGAATGTGATACTGGTTTGAACTAATGAATTGTTCATACATGAGAGCACTTATCACCAGTTTTAATTAACTTTTTATTTATTATCTTACATATGAAGTTTTATTTAATAAAGATTCAGAGTTTAAGCACACCATTTTTTCCCTTATGTATATAACCATTTCAGTTAAGCTTACAGCTTGCCATTTTTACCTCCTATAAGTGTAATACATATATGATCTAATCTCATCACACAGAACATTGTAAAACAATAAAGTAATAAATACTGATGAGAAAGTAGAAGAAAATGTCTCAATTTGTCTACTCACACCACCCTTTCCACCACAACTATTTGATTGCATGAAATGATGGAGGGAATTCCCTGACTGCATTATATAAAAAATTGCCTTTGGCTTTTGAGAAATTTAACAAATTTGTCTTTAAAATACTGTCACAATCATTGTGGACAGAATTTGATACTTATTTGATGTCCTTATTTAGAGATTTGCATTATCAGAGTATAAAATGCTTGTACACCAAACATTTCTACAGTAACATTTCATACATCTGTCATCTGTAAACATACATGAAATAAATGTTTAGCAGTTTTCTTTACCCCAAACAAAGACATCTTTCTTCAGGAAATGGCCTTATTGACTATATTTCTCATCACTGGCAATTTGTTTTGACACAGATCCTTAATGTTTCCATACCTGATCTAGAAAACAAGCTGCCATGACTTAAATCATGATTTACCCCACCCCAAAAAAATAAAATTAAATGAAATTGTAGGCCAAGACAGCTCTTAATGGAATATCTAGAAAATGGAGTGTACAGCTGTCCCTCTTGCACTGTTCATAGGTTCATACAAGGCTAACTGCCCTTGCGAGCCATTGTAAGCCTAGCCAATTATCCCTTGTGAGACTCAAACCCTGCACTTTGTGTTTGTAAAGCAAACACCTTAACAATTAGGCCACCCTCCCAACCCATGCAAATCAAAGACATCATGTTCCTTCCTTATTAAAAAAGTTCTCCAAAAGCATGATTAAAAACAATATACAGCAAAAAAGATGGTGAATGGACAACTGAATTTACCAAACCAAGACCATCCTTCAGTCTCACACTATACAGCATACCTGTTTCAACATGGAGATACAAATAAAATGAAAAATCAGGTCAGTAATAATGTCCTTTCTAAGCTTGTTGCAAATAACTTAATTTCCCCAATAGGGACACATTCAGAAAGGAAAAAATTAAAATCTTTAGAAACAGTAAATCAATGTCACTTATACCTTTATTATATGAAGCATAGAAAAACTCTTAAAAGATAGTTTTAAATAGTAATACTATCACAGGTAAACAGAATACTATCAACTGAAATATCATTCACAAAACCAACCCTGTTAACAGCTATTTAACTTAAAACCAACATTAAACAATTCATCTTTCAGAATAAGTAAATCCCCTGGTGTGTAAATGTTGTTCTGATGTAAATATGGTCGCCACCTTTTCAAATGCCCAAAGTGGGACTTTTTTTATAGAAATGTCAGATTTTGCAGGACAAAACATATCCATGACCAGTACAAAGGACAGAACTCCATTTTTTGCCAAAAATAAATGCGTATTCTTCTATCATTTGAGTTGCTTATGCTATTTCATAAAACATTTACACGTTTCAAATAAAAAATAACTGTTTTATGCAACTATTAAAAAACTTGGGAAATATTTGTGTCCTAATATCTCAGGACATTTGCCATTTTTTTTTCCACAGGATACAACTGCCCAAAGAGGGACTGTCTCTCGTAAAGTGGGACAGGTGGTAACCCTAGATGTAAAAGAACCAGTGTGTCTGTGCAAAAAAAAAAAAAAAAAAAAAAATTTCTTGCATAAATGCTAAACTAATGAAAGACAAACCAGACACATTCTAAAAGACTGAATTTCAATTTAAAAACCAACTTTATTCAATACCAGGTCAAAAAAGCAACTCTGTACATGGACAATCTTGTTTTGTGTACCGGCACATAGAAACACTAGAACAATTGCAGACATTCATAAGAGATACTCAATGTAAAATTCATATGCTGAGTAATAAAAAAAAAATATAGCAGAATTCTATATATTGTACCAGTCTTATATTCCACAGACCCACAGGGGAGAGTGACGCAAATGCTTTATTGATGTCACTGGATAATATTCTGTCTTCAGACAATGGGCCGACAAATATGTACCACCATTTTCCTGGCAGTCAAGCAGAAGAGATGTCAAACTGGAGTTCCATTTGCCTGAGTTGTTGGCAGTTTAGTTGGATGTGAAAGATGTCAGATATCCTAGCAGTGAGGTGTAGGTAATGTAGACCTTAACCTTTCCCTCAGCTGGGGGAATGACACACATCCCTGCAAAACCCACTATGGTTTCTTTGTGTGAAAGCAGACTGTTGTGCACCTGAGATAAGGGCTGTTACATACACAGCTTGGGGGTCCCAACACTTACCCCATGGGCACCTTTGCATTGCTGCCTCTCCTGTTATGTTCTTTGGCATTGGCTAGACCCCAATACCCTTGCATAACACATTCCCTTCCTCCTCACAGAAGCTCCATCACACATCCAGGCTGCTCATGAAACTCTAGTCACCTGGGCTTTAGTCAGGGCTTTATTCCTCTACATCACACACTCGTATTTATTCAAGACAAGCTTGCTAGTCACTTTTTATCCTTCATGTCCATGTTAGTAATTTTTCCTTCTCTTACTGGACTTCCTTTTTTTTTTGGAGGGGGCAGGGTTACAGGTGATCCAGACTCTTTGGTTGCTGCTTGTCATTCTGTAGTCCATGATGCACTGGGTCAAGTAGTCTCACCATGTGCATATACCAGATCGCTGGTGCCTCGTGAACTGTAGTACTGTTTTAAGCTTTACAGTATGCACAGACTGGGACAGAGTTTACAGTGCAGGTTGAAGAGGACATGAAGACAGACTTTATTTAGATGAACTATTGTGAAGCAGCTAAATAGAGATCTCTTATTAAAAGGTATTTTTTGTCCACGATTAATGTCCTTTTCAGTCCATACTGCCATATCACACATAGGATCATTTCTTCCATATATTTTGAAGATGATGAAACTTTTTTATAGACCTTTCCCCTTTGCTTTGATTCTTCTGAGTTTTGCTTAACCAATTTTTCTTTTGTTGACCTTGATGAGGTCATGCCATTGGTTTCATCTTTGTGAGAAATCCACTGAGATCCTAACATACTGCCAGTAAAGTCTAGCTTCAGCTATTTGTATTCATTTATTTATCTGACTATCCATTCCTGTCTGACATTTTTTCCCCCTTCTTCTTCAAAGAATCTTAGATTACCTGTTTTCTTAACTTTTCAAAATGACTGGCTCCAAAAATGATTTCTTAACAGTTGGTCACTAAACTGTCACTCACTGATTAAGGTTATTCAGAAGATTGTTTAGACACAGGTGTTTCTATTTAAAACCAATGACCTATATGATCCTTGTCAGAGAAGTTTCAGAAAATGACAAAATACTGTGACCGCCATTGCTCAAGTCGTTAATTATTTCCTTTTGGTGAGATATCATTGGTTATATTCAACTTTGGTCGTTTGTCTTCTCTCGTGGTGGTCATCGGAATCTGGTTTTATCTTATTGACTGTGTTTTATCATTCCCTGAAGTTGTAGAGTTTGCTTCTTACCATTCAGGTCAATCTTAAAGCATACTCTATGGAGTTAACTCCTCTAGTATCCATCTGCTGGCCTGAAGTGTTTCATCATCCTCTCTTGCTATTTACCCATGTATATGCTGCCATTGTCAGAGGGCATGAATAAAAACCATATTAGTTTTCAGTGTTACTCTGACATACTGTAGCTGCAGCCATCTAGTATAACACTGTTTAGTTCCCATTCTTAACTGGATTACTTCCAGACAGTTTAAGCTAAACTCATCTAATAGTGATGCTTGCAAAGGCTACCATCCATCCTTTTACTTTTTTTTTAACATTTTGTATCTGTGTGATTGAACTCATCTAAAGACCCTCTTTCGGTCATGACCCAAGCCCCAATCCTAAGGCTACATGTGTAATAGTTGGACATGGGATGTGTATTAATGTGTAATAAAAGCTTCAGGTGATATACTTACAATTAATGCAGAGAATTTGTGCACTAAAGCAGATAAAATGTCAGGCACAGGTCCTAATATATGGTATAGAATAGTTCTATACTGAAAAATAAAAACTAACTATTTAGTGGTGGCTGTACACATTATGTATGTGCTCAGCTGGTTAAAAAATAAGGTAAGATGGTAGGTGACATGGAATTAAATATATTCGGTTGATTAAGTTGGGAATTAATTGGGTAGAACAGTAAACAGTGAAATAATTTAGCTTATGTTAGTAAAGCATATCAATTAGTATTCATCCACAAGATGGGCTTTAAGTTCCTACATCTTTTTAGCTCTTGGAGTATGTTATTTTAGCAAAAGTCACATAACCGAGATTAACTCATTTGTGGAACGTACAGTCATAAGGGAAGGTTGGACAAGAGGTTAGCTGGCTACAAAGCCAGAAACCAACTTTAATAAAAAGTGCTACTTTTTTAAGAATTTTACTTTTTGTGGTTAATGACAGTGGGATTATAAATGACTGTCATGATTTTGCTATAGGTGACTTGACTTTTTGAGTAAGTTTTACAGATAATGGCTATATTCTGCTGTTTAAGTGGTTCTGTAGAGTCTGTCAAGTCATATGGAGAAGGAGTCAGCTTTGTAGGATATGGCTGCTTGAAGAATTAATGGGGCTTGTTTAGGCTACACACTTGGACATTACAGGGACACTGTAGTGCATTATGGGAACTGGGAGGAGCTTGAGACTATGATCCAAAATCTAGAAAATGTGGCTGAATGAGATGCAAGACCCTTCAGTGAGGAAGAATGAAAATGGACAACACAGATGGAATGTTAGGGATTATTTGTCCATGTTTTGGGTGAAATTCTCGATTCTTTCACCTTGATTTCTAATGTCGTTGTTTCTTCCATCAATCTCAAGAATTCTTCAAGAGTAGGTTCTTGTGAGGACTTCCACTTTCTAGTTATACATTTCCTTGCCACAGCTAGTATGGACCAAATCCTACCTGCTTGATGACAGTGAATTGGTTGGTTTTATATAACGTGCGGTTTCTTTGTGGGTATAATAAAGTTGAACAAGCCTTGTGTTCCTGTATGTCCCTGCAATAGACCACCTGAATGTACCCTACTGGACGTCTAAGAAAAACAGTCCTAAATTAAGAAGTAACCTACCAGCTCCCAGAGAAACCTTACCTTGATAAAAGAGAGTGAAAGTATTTGTTGTTATAGCTTCTAGAAAAATTCTAATAATAAGAATTTTGTATAGATACTGCTAGGTAAGGCAAGCTTCCCAGTCAAGTTAGCCAGCAGCCACCCCCCCCCCCATTTAGCTTTCAAAATGACCCTTACTTCCAGCTTATACACTCCTTATCTCTAACTACTTTATCTCCCTCCTCTCCCTATGCCTGAAATTCCCTTTAGTAGACCTATCTGCTGCAAAAAAGTGACTGGCCACTAGGAGGCACCTTCATTCAAGCTTCCTGTATGCTTAACTTCTTCACCTATTCTTAACCATACCTCCTTAGCTCTGTTCTCAGTGTTCTTCTGACTTACTGTTTTACCTTCTCTCCTTTGTCCTAAGCTATCTTTCATCACATTCTAAATCTCTAACATCCCAAGTCTAGTCTTGCTAGCCTCTCAGCTTTCTTCCACATTTTCTTACCTTCAGACGTACCTGCAGAATTTCACACTTCACTGATTGTCATCCTCGACAGTCTACTCTCTTGTCTCTACCCGCTACGTTCGCCCTGCGGGCTCACTCTGCTCCCCTACCCTGCCCCCAATTCCCACCCACCCCCAGTACTCCTACATTTATTCTTGCTAAAGCCACACCCCCATTACATCTACTCCAATCAAGCATATCACGCCATTACCATTCCCAATCCCCATTATTTTAACACACCCACTGTTACTTAACCACTCATCCCTCCTTGTTACATCACCCCACCTACTTACATATCTGGTAACCTGCTTTCCTTTTCTTTTTCAATAATAAATCTTTATTGTTTTATCATTTTCAATACAAATTCTAAAGAAATACAAGATTGAAAATAAAAAAACAACTAATGTATCTAACAATAACACCATAATATATATACAATATTTACATGAATGCTTCCACCTGCGACACAAGTTTATACAAAAAGATATAAAAATAATTGAGATTAGTTCAAGTATTACACCATTTGTTGTTACAAAGTTCTCTTACAGAGTATAAATAACTCATAATAGATTTAGTTTAAAATATTACGCTAATATGATATTAAACATTTGTTCCCATATTTTCGGGTTATTGATATTTTTGTGTTGATGTAGAAGTAATTTGTGGGCTAATATATGTCTCATAGCTAGAATTTTAAAGTTATCCCATGAAGGTTGGGATGGGATTAACCAATTAGTATCTATATATAGTTTCATTAATAAGAAGATATTAATAATTATGATACTTTGTGATCTAGAAAGTTCTTTTGGAGGGATTGATAACCTGCTTTCAAAACTCTACTTCCCATTCTTCTTCCACTTTTCAAACAAATATAATGTCTACATCAACCATCCCATATCATTTACAACTATTAATCCTGGTCTCACTCTTACCTCCTCTAATCACCGCCTATCTCTTAACCTCCTATGAACAACCTCTATACTCTACCCTTCCCTTCCCCTCCAAACACACTTCAACACCACCATTAGCTATCTCTCCAACCTTCCTAAACTTCATATCCAAATCCAGCTACCTACTAGCCAAATATCACTGACTAGCACACGTTAAGTATACCAACCTAAATAATAGAAAATTATTTGACTATTATTGTATGCCCCTCCACCCTAAACACACAACACTCCTCCACTCCTTGCTAGATGGAGACATTCATCCTAACCCTGGCCCAAACCATACCCTTACCACTACAAACAGCAAGCCATATATAATTAGTACCCTAGGGCCTACCAAACCCTCTAACTCACTCTCGAAAGCTCATCTCAATATATGCAATGTTTGCAATAAAATTGCTCAACTTCACACCCTCCTAGATGTCCACCTATTTGACATCCTGTGTTTATCAGAAACTTGGCTAAAACCAACTGTTAAGGACATTGAAGTCACACCCCACCTGGTTACAATATCATTAGATTAGACCGCAGAGCCAAAAAGGGAGGAGGGGTAGCAATCCTCTGTAAAACAGAGATACAAGTTAGCACTGTGAATCTTAGTCCACCTTTAGACAATAATGCTGAAATACTTATCTCAAAATTTCAGGTCAACACTCATAAAGCCATATATAGTATCTGTATATATCTTCCTCCAGAAAATAACATCAATACACTTGAGAATATCCTTAACTGGCTTTCTATTAATCTCCCACAAGAAACCATAGTCCTAGGAGACTTTAATATCGACTGGAAGTCCTGTAGTAATGGCCACCCCACCACTCATATTAACCTTTATGGCTTCTCACAAACCATTAACTCTCCAGAACTAGTAGACCCAACAACAAAGAAAGTACTTTGGACTGAATACTTACTAATAGTCCTCATCAGACTTACAACCAACCTAACCTTCCCTAACTCTTTCAGAACAGTACACACCAAAAAGCAATTTAACCCAGAACTTTTCCAAACAGAACTCAATCAATGTAACTGGACACCGCTAAAAACTCTGCCACTGAATGAAGCAGTAGAATACTTCAACTCCACATTCTTAGCCATCTTGGACCAACACGCCCCAGTACACTCTGTCAGAAATAAACTTAAACCAGCCCCTTGGCGCTCTAACGATACTAGGCAAATAATCCTTCTTAGAAACAACTCTTGGGCAAAATGGCGTACTACTAAGAATCCTATAGATCAACAAACCTTTAGGCAACATAGAAATAATACAAAAAAAGCCATCCTATTAGATAAAAATAATTTTTGCCTCCAATTACAGGAAACCTATCACAAGGAATCACAAAAGTTCTGGACTAGCATTAACAAACTTCTTTATCCAGGTCAGTGTATCACTCCCAACCCACTAGGCTCTAACCCTGAGAATCCCACACATACTGCTAATGCTTTTAATTTTTTCTTCACAAACACCATCCAAACTCTAGCTATCCATCTATCTCCTGATACTTCTAAGCTGCCTACTTCTACTACAAACCCACCCCCATCATTTCATTTACAACCAGTGGCTACTTCCTTTATTTGCTCCCTTCTCCAAAAATTAAGACCTACCACCCCCTCAGCTGACCAAATCCTAGCAGAATTCCTGCAAAAGGAGCTAAAGCCATTGCCAATCCCATCTCAATTCTCATCAATAGAACCATTAGTGAAGAAACTATCTCATCTATCTGGAAAATTTCTCATATCATCCCACTACATAAAGGGGGAACTCCAATGACTTCTCTAACTTTTGTCCTATAGCTCTGCTATCTCCTCTTGCACAAATAATGGAAAAGTGCATCCATAAGCAACTACTTAACTACCTTCTCCATAACAACTTACTTGCCAACTGTCAACATGGATTTAGACCTTTCCACAGTACCACCACTGCCCTGCTATCCTTCACAGACTGTATCAACAAAACTCGTAACAGAAATATTCTTTCCTCTGCATTCTTCATCGATTTATCTAAATCTTTTGACATGGTCAATCACCAACTCCTTTTACACATACTGAAATCCCTTTCACTCGATCCTCTAGCCATGAATTGGTTCAAATCGTACCTAGAAAACCGGCAACAGGCTCTGGCAAAATAAACTATCTAATCACCTTCCCATTTCCCTTGGTGTTCCACAGGGCTCCATATTAGGCCCACTTCTATTTTCCATTTATATTAATGACCTTCAATCAGCTATTCCACATACTAACTGCATTCAATATGCAGATGACTCTACTATAATCTGTTCAGCCACTTCTCAAACTGAACTTCAGTCTCTTACCCAAAAAACTTTCAATACTGTAGAACAAAGGTTCTCAAACTGCTGTCTTCTCCCAAACCCCAAAAAAACTAAACTGTTACTCTTCACACCAACCCAAAAGTCCACCCCTATACAATTCACACTCACATCCAATAATGGTGCTCTTATTTTTCCTGACCTGACCACTAAACTCTTAGGAATAACAATAGACAACAACCTCAACTTTGATACTCATATTAACAGTACAATAAAAGCAGTTAACAAAAAACGTGGATCTCTTTACAGAATCAAACCCTTTCTTTCACCAGCAGCTAGGACGCCATAGCCAGAACTCGCTTAATCTCCACTCTACTCTATGCTTCACCTATATACACTAATCTTTCTAAAAGCAACCTCAACAAACTGGCAACATCCTATAATAATATTACTAGATTTGCTACAGGCTCTCCGTTCAGAACTCATCACTGTCTTAACCTAAAACAACTTGACTGGCTAGAATTTCTTAACCTTCTTCAATTTCACCAGCTTGCTATAACCCACAAGACCCTGTATCAACACTCCAATACTTTCTAGCCTCATTACACCTTACAATAACCTTAAGAACCTATGCTCCTCAAACAAACTGCTGATCAATTCTTCCAAATCCAACAACTCTGCAGGTGACTCCCTATTCTCCAACACAGTTGGAAAACTATGGAATCAACTACCCACTGACCTCAAAACTCTGACTTCTCTCTCACTCTTTAAAAGGAATCTAAAACTATTTCTCAATACACACTGGCTGTGTTCCTGTACTAACCCTGACTAACTTTTTTTCATTTACACTAATCACCACACTACATCTCTTTAATCTTACCCATAAAGATGTTATTGCAAATAAAAATTATGTATATATGTATATTGTACCCTCTCTTATACAGTTCCCATGTTATGCTCACTATGAGTATGGTATTTTGTAGAAAAAAAAAAACACTAATGATTTTATGAAACAATAGCTGTTTTGTTTAGTTTGATCTGTTTTGACTTTTATATTAATTCTGTATGTTTCTTGGAACATTTCTCCCCGGGCCTCTACTGAAAATGGACATGTATCCAGCTAGACTAGCCTGGTCAACAAATGTAAAATAAAAAAATAAAATAAATAAAAATAAAATAAATAAATAAATCCTGCATTACTGACAGAAGTAGATTATTGCTATTATACACTTTTATTATTAAAGAAAAGGAAGTGTTAACTTTTTGAAAATAATATCACCTGGCTAAATATTTTCTTTTCCTACTTTAATTACTGTTTTCCCTTCTGCTCTAATCCTGACTAACCTACTTTATTCTTGCCCCTTGCAATGTACTGTGTGGCCTTAACCTCTTTTCTTTAAATCTTAATGTTTATTTATCCTTTGTCCTAAAATGTAACATGTTTTTATTTCTCTTACTTTAGTTACTGCAATTGAAATTTGGAAGCTAGTGCCCTTTTTCTTCTTTTTTACAATTTGTGAAAGTCCCTAATAATAATATCTAGCAAAAATATCTGAAAATATTCTCAAATTTTATTCTGTATCAACATGGACTTTTCATATTTATCATCTACTTGGTATAATATCTAAAAAGTGCTAATCGTTTTATGTTTTGACTTGCTTTGCAATTTGTATTTAATTGTATTACACATGACTAGTCCTTACTGCTTGCTATTGTTTGTTGTGGAGTTTTTTCCCATGGGCCTCCACTGAAAATGGGCTCTTTTTGACCCAGATGGACTATCCCGGTAAACAAATGAAAATAAATAAATACATTTGCAAACTTTCTTCAAATTCACAGCAAAAAAGAAAGACAACTTATCAGTGAAATCTGGAGTACCAAAATCTGCAGCAATGTGAACAATCACATATGGGAGCACTACTTTTATTCTGCACCCTGTACTTCATCATATAAGCCAGCCATCACAAATAGCACGAGTAAAATGGAATAAATGTATAAGTGAAAATTACACAAATCCATAACTAAAACCTGAAATAACTAATCTAAAATAGTAGACCATTTACTCTCATGAGGAATCAGTAACATCAGACTTACTTCGCAGTATTATATGGTCAAAAAACCCAACAATGTATTAGCTAGAGCTTAATTTCTAAGTGCTAGATCAATGAAACGTAAAACGTAAAATTAATTTCCATTTGTAGTTGTGCCTTCCAAAAAGTATCAGCTATAAATTATTAATCCAACACTTTGTCTGAAAGACAAAACTCAAACATTGATTGACATTTCCAAATCCTTTTCCTGTAAGTTTCCTCAAATGAGAAAGCCATCAGTATAGCGACCGTCAAAATAGTAGCATATTGTGAAACTAAAGAAAAATAAATTCTATCATCAGTGTGCCTCCCGTTATTTTCTCTTTTTCCTCTAAACTGTTTGCTACTTTATTACAAATGAAGAAGTGCATACCTTGCAGGAATAAAAACTGTGGTTTTGTGGTAGTGTGTACAGCTATTCCCTTATCTTGTACCCTGTATAAACATCTTTTCCCATGGATCATCCTAAAAGGCCTTCCCTTATATATACTAAAACTTTTGTCTACAAGGGACTGTAATTTTCCTGATATCCAAACGATGGACAGTATCAGACTTCAATGATTTGTACTACTACAGAATTATAGGTATCTGCAGAATGTATCACAGTATTCACGTGCAAGTAAAGAACGCTAAAACTGTCCCATAACCCGTGACTGAGGCTTATGGTTTTCTTATGTATGCTTTATTCTCTAATTCTGATGAAACCTTCACAAACAAAAAAGGTTTTGCCAGCCCTGATTTTTCCATATCTGAATTTGCCTTTTATACAGAGCAAAACAAGTATACCGATTAGAAAGGAGCAGAAACATATGAAACCATTATGACCTCCATTGTTTTCCATTTTCACGTTTTAATTCAGAAGACATGGTCACATCAGATTCTGAAGGCTCAGTATTTTCTGGAAAAGATTTTACAAATCAAGTAGTGAGTCTTCAGTTTGTACAGAAGCAGAAGAGTTGAAAGAAAGATTCGTCCTACATTTTTCAAAAATTTTGAGCGCACACTGCACTATTATGCTAAAAGCACAGGAAAATCATTTGTTCTTTAGTACAGTTATTAATTATAATCCACAAAATGAAGCAGCTTTTTAGGCAAAACAATAAAGCCCTGAGCAGGGCAAGCTTAGAAAATTGTGAAAAAACACACGGACGGCTCAGCACACTTCAGTTCACTTTATTCCACAGAAACACAGCACTCCACCATACGTTTTCATTTTAAAAATAACTTCCTCAGGTGTGGGCTGTTCAAACTACTAGTGCTTTTATACCATTCACTTAATTACATTGATTAGGTTAATGATTTAATTGAAAGGTTAATTTAGTTTAAAACCAAAAACTTTTCTTGTTGCATCTCTCTGTGTTGCCACAATTAAAACACATTTAATGTTACAATGTTTGATGAATAAATATGTATGAATACAAATATGTTTTAAAAAAAATCCTTAAACCACTTGACTACAAAGAATAAATTATAAAGTTAAAATACTTTTAGAAATGCATTTAATAGGACTCAATGGTTAAAATTACCAACTTGAATAAAAAAAAGTCTTTCGGCTTTTCCTGGTTAGGGGTCGCCACAGTCCGCTATTGATTGGCAGTAGATTCTTACGTACTGGCTTGCTAACTCACAACCTTTAACGAAGGAACGCCCATTCATGCGTGTCGCCACACAGAAGATGCTCTAACTGAGAATTGAACAGGCAACGTCTAACTGTGAGGCGACAACGCTACCACAGCACCACCACCGCAGTAAAATTACCAACTTGAATATTTGCTTTAAATGAACCTGATCCCCCATCTAGTGGTAAAATAGTGAAATTACAGGTATTATAAAAACTGCTTTGCAAGCCAAAGGCAAATTGTATAGCCTCACTCAGTTAAAAGAATGTTAAAAACAGGAAAATGCAAGGGAAAAATAAATTCAATACCTTTGATAAATGAGTGTAACATTTGTGTTCCTAAGATATTACAAACCCAACTTTTTATTAAAAATACAAATACAAAAAAGCTTAAAGACCAACTCTAACTATTGGAAAACATGGGTAAAAAACGTGATAAATTTCACATAAAGTGCAAATGCATATCACAGTTTTACTGCTCTCAATTTTAATATTGACTTGATTTTTACAATTCCTAAAGGAAGAATGAAATATGACAATATTTTTATGGACCCAAGTAATGATTGTGATAACTTAATCTATGGTTACTATGTTACCTTTGTTTTGAGTGGCAAGCACTCTCAATTACATTTAACTTGTGAATTTAGTTTATAACAGTGGCCTCTGTTTCGGATTGTTCATTTGTTTAGTCTGCGTGAAATTGTCTTGTGTCCTTTTTTGGACCTAACAGTTCTATTGCATTGTTACTGTTCGGTCTCATACTGCGGACTTCTAGGATTTTTCTGTGACTCAGATAGGGTTTACATAACTACTTATTCTATCAGACAAATAGGTTTAGCTAAGGGGTTTATTTCCCAGCACCTTTGACAGTCTGCCCAGGAGATGTCATATAGTTTTTATTTTTTGGCATTTTTACATCACAGTGATAAACCAAGTCTTTTGGATTGATTTAAGCAAATTAGCAACTCTTAGTCATGGATCTTAATAAGCTGCTCCAAGGGCTTTGTGCTGACAAGAATGACATCCATGTATTTGGAAGTAAACCTATGAATGATGGCTCTAAGGAGAACAGCCAGATTGATCCAGTTGACGGTTGTAATTTGTTGTTCACTCAGCTTGGCAAGAAGGTCAAAACTTTGCATACTAATATTTGGCATTTAAAGTTTTTCAAAGCTTATCAAAATCAAAACATCATCCCGAGGGGTTTAAGGACCAAACTACAGCCATTAGTTAGTAAGCCGGATGACATATTATTAAGGGAATGGAATCTGGCACAGCAACAGGCGTCCATGTCTTTTGTTAATATTCTAGCTTCTTATTATGAAAGAAACATTCAGGTCAACATTTGTGATATTCAAAAAATATGTGAGGAACTGAAAAAATATAAGGATCAAACTAGCTTTAAGGACAATCTGAGCAGACTGTCAAAGGAACTGATTACTTTTGAAAATAATTTGAAAGATAAGAAATTACATACGTTTTCCAGGGATATGGAGGACTATGAAAGGGGTAGGCTGTGAGTCACATAGAAGTGTTAGGTTTGCAGATGGAACAAAAAACACTACTCAAATATGCAAAAAAAGACCGAGATATATATTGAAAAAAGGTACATTACATACCACAACCTCGGGGGAGGAATCCTCCACTACTGACACCGAATCCACATACATTAGTGATACACCTGATTCCAAGAGGGGCTGTGGTCCTGAATACCCTTTAGGTGTAGGAGGCACAGGGAGGGACGCAAACATAGGGGTAAAAACCATAGAGATCTTTTCCAATCAATAGTGAAATAAATCCTGAATGTTCAAATGTGCATAACATTTCTAAACATGTTTTAACATCTGAAGAGGAAACATTGTTAAATAAAGGTCTTGGTTTTATCCCTGTTTTTTTGTGGATGAAAGCATTTTTGTATATGGCATATTATCTTTTTATAGAAAGATTAAGCTTAAATTGTTTTTTGGCCAATAGCATCAATCTCAAAGATCTACTGAATTTAGATTTCACAAATCTAACTTCAGTCCACCCATGGACAAATGTTGCAATTTTCCAACAAGCAATGATTAAGGATTTGCATTACCATCTAGGCTCCCTTTATATTATCAGACATAGATTAACAAAGACAGAACAAAAGGCTTTAATGGATCTTAGGTTTAAGACTGACATTTCCATTCTTCCAGCAGATAAGGGTGGGGCGGTGGTGGTCATGGACTCCATATTACTGGGCTGAGGAAAGTAGACAATTGTCTAACCCCCAGCATTATATGAACATGCCCAGAGACCCAACTCCAAACTTCAAAAAGGAAATTGACAATTTTTTACAGGAAGCAGCTGAGGAGGGAATTATCAGTGTCAAAACCAAACAACAACAACTAATGGTCAACGATCCTGGAAAACCATATTTGTATTTACTGCCCAAAATTCACAAATCTTTAAACACACCATGAGGCAGACCTATTGTTTCAGGCATAGGCTCCCTCACAGAGCCTTTGTTGGCATTTCTGACTGAATATTTGAAACCACTTTTACCATATATCAGAGCCAGATTAAAGGACACAACAGAATTCTTACAAATTGTTTCTGAGTCTCAGTTGGAACCACATTGGCTGATGTGTACCTTGGATGTCAAATCACTCTACACTAGTATCCCACATTGGGCTGAATTAACAGCATTAGAATTTTGGGTAAACAAGATTAACATTTACAGCCCAGGTTTCAACACATTGCTCATTTGTATGGTCGAGCATCTTCTTACTAAAAATGTCTTCTATTTTCAACATGAGTGCTACTGGCAAATTCAAGTGACAGCAATGGGGGCATCTTTTGCCCCAATATATGCTGATCTATACATGGGATATGTGGAGGAGCATATCATATACAATGAAACACATAATTTGTATATGCTTGACATAGACATATGGAGACGATATCTGGATGACTGTTGGCTTGTATGGAAAGGGGGCAGTGAATATCTGGAGGAATTCATTGAATATCTCAATGGAAATAAATGGGGGGCTGAAATTACAGTCAGTCATCACCCTAATGAGATCCACTTTCTAGATGTTCGTCTACAGCATCAAGCAGACAACATGTCACATACTACTGTTTACTGGAAATATCCATGACACAACAGCCTGTTATACACCACCAGTCTCCACCCCAAACATACCATTAACAATATTCCAAAATCTCAGTTCCTGCATTTGAAGAATATCTGCTCTTCACAGCAGGATCTCACACATTCTCATCATGATTTAGCTAATAGATTTTTAGCTAGGGGATACGGCAAACAGAATGTCAACTCGGCAATGCAATGGGCGAAAAATCAATCCAGAGATACCCTATTAGAATATAAACATCACCCCAGGAAGAATGACAAGGACACCTTGAGGTTGGTCACTACATTTGGCAGAAATACACCACATCTTGTTGATGTCATTGATAAACATTGGAACATTTTGAAGACAAGTGCACAACTGAATGACATCTTGGGGGATAAATGCTTATTTTCTTATAGGCGAGGAAAAACTTTGGGTTCCCATTTTTCTCACTACAAAAAAATTATGCATCAGGATGCAACATATCACCAAACCATTCTTACAGGGGAAAAATGGTTGGTTCTTATCCTTGTGGACATTGTACATTTTGTAAACATGTTTTCAAAACCAAAACTTTTACCAGCAAAAATACTGGACAATTGTATAACATCAACTGCTTCGCCATCTGTGGAACAGACTGGGTCATATATTTGGCCACTTGAACTTGTCAAGCTTTTTATATGGGCCAAACTTCTAGATAATTCAGATTTCAAATGTCAGAACATTTGGGGGACATTGGGAATGCCAGAGCCACCAACGCTCTCTACAGACATTCACTGATTCACCATACAGCGAAATTCTCTTTCACAGTCATTGGCAAAATATCAGGCAATAGATCCTTTAAAACAGGGTGGTATAATATATTAAACATGAAGGAAAGGAAATGGATTGTAAAACTGGGTGGTCTTTTTCCACCTGGATTAAATGATAAATCGTAAACATTTTCCCTTCCCATCATGTGTTGGATACCACTAGGTTGGACTTAATACATGGTGCACAGAGCATCATAATTTTCTAACAGTGAATTATAAATGGTACTTATCAATCATAAGTACAAGTGCATTATAGGTTATATTTCATATAAACTTTTTATGTGGTTGAATATGATTTTTTGTGCCTAGGTTCTGGTATCACAATAACTTTGTTTTATTTTGAACAGGAAATTATGTCATGGAAATTTAATTGGATCAGGTATTTATTGCAGGGTTTGAACTGCTATCTGAGATGTACCACTAATGAAAGGTTTATGCTGAAACCGATCTGGTTCCAATAAATGTGGATGCTTCATTCTTCCAAGGTGCTGGCTTTTTTTGTTCATGTTTACCAAAGTTTGTTTGGCCTGTGCACTTACCGTACTTGCTAGCCTGCCTCTTCTTGACTTATTGGATCAATTGGACAGAAAAAAAGAAAAAAATGTTTCATGTTTATCGAATAATATATGTATACCAAGATTATATATTCCACACATCTGGCTAAAAGTGCCAATATCTTTACACAAAGACTTATATAGACATCCTAAGATAGAGACATCATATACATATAACATTGCATAAACTGCAGAAGGAATCAGATGTGGGCATACTGCGGCTGATGCAAAGAGCACTTTTGGCTAACGTGAAAGATTGAAACAATGATAATTTAATGAACTTTAACTATATCCTGACTTAGGAATGGAGTGCATTCCCATAAAGAGATTAGAAACACAAAAGATTTGGAGAAATTCAACTGAGTTGTCAGTTGAAGAGGTTTAGGTATATTGTGAAAATGGTCTTTAAAATCTCCCACGGTAGCCATGTCAGGCAAGGAGTCTGATTGGTATGCCTGAAGCAATCATTTAGGACATATTAGGATAATTATAAGGATTATATTTAACTCATTTTCAAGCACCCAGGGACCCTCAGAATAATTTAGAGACTATTACTGAGAAATGGAAAGTGTGGTGTAGTCTTCTCAGCTTGAACTCTGATCCTTCACAGAGACTGGCACTTTTGAAAATGGATGGATGGATAAAGATCTTCAGTACCCTAGTAACAAATTACTTACAAGTAACACTTATACAGAGGTCATTTTAAAATGTGTAATACTATTCCACTGAATGGCACACATTTCTATTTATTTACTCTTTTATTTTATTTACTTTGTCTGCAAGTGGTGATGTTACTATTCTTCATACAGCCTTGAAGGGTTCCCTTACCTTAAGATCAGCACCACGTGGGGGGGGGGACCTGGAATTAGAGAAATAATTGTATCTAGGTCATCAGACTATAGAGGAGCTACATGCAGTGTCACAGTCTGCATTTTTCTGAGAATGTGTGTGTGTGTGTGTGTGTGTGTGTGTGTGTGTGTGTGTGTGTGTGTGTGTGTGTGCGCATTTTTTTTCCCAACTCCATAGTGGCCAAACACTGTATACACTGCATTAGTAGGGTGTACAATGCTAGTACTGGTTACTTACTTGCACAATCCACTGTACTGTTTAGTAAGGCTTTTGTGCTGTCCTGATTGTATACTGCCATTGCTCCTGCTCTCTGACAGGTATCACAGCCTTGTTGCAAAATATTCATTAAGACGGGCAACCTGGCCTCTGTTGTGTACCCCCCTGTTAACTTCTCCAAAACTTGGCTCTACTATTGGAACATCAGTTGCTTGATAGATACCTTTCCCTGGGACTTGTATTGTACACAATATTATAATTAGCTGATAAGTATAATCAGTAAGCTGATGTGTGTACTTGTTTATGAAAGCAGAGTCCCTATAGATGGTTTAGAATATATAAGAATAAATATAAATGCAGTCAGATGGACAAGTAGACAAACAGTGAGACACAAATGAGCACACAGGTAGGACAGGATAGCATAGGACATAACAGAATAGGATACAAAACAAAAAAAACTAGAATAGAGAAGAAAATTAATGCATACAGTTCAGACTTCTTTGCATCTAGTATTTTTTTTTGTATTTTTGTTGCCAAAAATAGAAAAATAATCTGCTCTTCTGATTATCAAGAATCCAGCATTCAAGCCAGTATACCTCTGATTAAGTACTTTTCATTTATTGTTAACATTTTAGTAAACAGGAACATTCTTCACATGATCAAGAAGCAAGAGTACACAGGATAAATCACTGACCCAAGTGACCTATGTACAACCAGCAGCCAATGTTCCTTCTGGAGTTGATGAGGCAGAAAGACTGAAGGGGCTTCACCTGCTTACTATTTCCAGGTGAAAGGTAAGGGATGACATGCCAAGGTAGCAGCATGCTCTTAGTGGAAGTTCCATTGGAGATTGGGGGTGCCAGACTGAGGGCTAGGCTACACACTTGGGTAAGTGTTCCCAGTTAGAAGAAGGGACAATGAAGCCTCTAAAGCATGCCTTATAGTAGGCATTAAATTATAAACATAAGTGCTTTCACATAAGTTGGCAAGGACCCACCACAAGAGTGCCAGTCCCCACTATAGCTGTCTGCTCATCTCTAGGGCACCCTATCACTTTGCCAGTTTTGGAGCAGGCTGATCACCCTGTCCTGCATAGATATAACTGGCCCAGAGATATCCTTTTGGAACTGAGTTGAGACCTTTGTTTGGATGCTGTGCAACCACAAGCAACACATTTTAATATGTAACAAGTTAATCAAGGTGCCAAGCAGCGCCCGTTAATAAAAATCCCCTTAAATTACCAAAAACATTTTTTTTAAATCTATTAGAGCAATTATTAAAATGAAGCATATGACTGTGAAACAGTAATCCATCACAAAGACGCAAATGTTGCTTTTTGTGCTGAATGAGCTTTCCTGTGGAAATGGAACATCAACTGCATGTCACTTATCCTTGTTCAAAGTAAAACCTCCAGGTTGCTACAGCATTTCAAGGTAAAAAGTAGATACAAAGAAAAACCAGGAACACACTGTCCACCATAAACAACGTATTCAAGCAAAATAAAACCAGCAGCAGTAAATAGTGCAAAGCTTTCGAGACCAGCTCTTTTTTAATCGTTTATGGTGGACATTGTGTTCCTGTTTTTTCTTTCATTCCTCATCTCCTTCACATTACTTCCCTTACCTAGCATTCAGATGCACAGTACTAATTCTTACATAATAAATAAAAATAAATGCTCAAACCCGTCTTCATTTCAGCAGCATGATGAGGCTAGACCAGACAGCAGCACAGAAATGCATTGTTCTATAGTTTGTAAGGTATGATTCAAGCATATATAGCAAAATACCTTATTCAAGATGGCAAGGGGTCTGTGCCAGGCATGACCCAGTGACAGGCTTCCTTCCTAAAATAATTGATATCTGACTGCTATATCAGTGCATGTGTATCAGCAAAGAAGTTGTGTCATGATGTTATAATGTGCTTATTAAACAGCTGCATAATCCCTCTTAGTGCAGCATTCTAGTACTCATTGTATTTTATATCTTATTACCTCCTGGTTGAGGCTAAAAAGTATCCGTTAACTTGCTTAACCAATTAATTAAATAAATAAAAATAAATATTAATCCACTCATGAAAAATAACAGTTTAGTACCCTGATCCCTATTTTGCCTCTGATGAAGCAGTTTAATCAGTTCCTTCATGCTCTATGCAAGTCTCTTTGGGGGGGGGGGGGGGTAGAAGTAGTAACTCCATGTCTCCGCCTTATTTTCATCACAAGGTTTATATGTAGGGCATACTTTGCGTGCACTAAGTATGAAACGTTCATATAAGTGTTCTCAGTCTACATTCAGTCCGCAGTGCTAAATGGAACACTGAAATGAAAACGGATGCTTTCAACAGTGAATAAAAATGGAGGAATTAAATATTAAGCCGCCTGATAAAGAATTCAGTCTCTGGAATAAAGTTCACAGAGCACTGATAATAAAGTAGGCAGTATGGAAAATCTGTCAAGTGTGATGTTAAAGGCTACTAAGGAAAATGAGTTTCTCAAGAATTTTATAGGGCGAGAGGAATAAAGGATATTAGTATTCCAGAAGCTCCAGCTGTGCTTTGAGCTGATAATTCTGCCACATTTATTAAGTTTCTTCTTAGAGAATCATTGAATTTAGCTGCAATAAAGGCATTTTTAAACAGACAAAGTAAATTTAAATAGGATTCTGTCTCAAAGCCAAAGGAAATGCCTTCTATAAAGAAAAGTAATAAGTGCAGTTTCTTGTCTCTTTTGTTGCAATCACTCATAATGATATGATATACAATGATACTTAGCTCAAATGATCCCACTGCAAGGCGATTTCATTCCCACATTTCCGAATGCATCTATTCAAAACCTAACTGAGTGAAATCAACAGAGTATGTTTAAAAATTGCATTACACTAGAAAAATAAGTCAAGATAAATGTGCAAACCTTCATCTTGCAAGTAGATGAAATGGGTTAGCGTAGGCTATTCTTGTGGTAGCTCTTGTGGTCAGTAACAGTAAGTTCCATCTAGTTAAGAATTGATAGAGAAGTAAATGTCAAAGACTGGCAGCTGTGATTGGTGTCAACTGACTCAGGCTGTCTGTGTGTAACAAAGCTGCACAACTGAGCTTTGTGACATTGCAATGCTATAGATTGTAAGGATTTAGCAATGACCTGAAGTTCTCAGAACAATTCTGTTCTGGACAGAAGGTAGCATTATGATAGAATAAATGTAACCTTATCAGAGAAATGGTGGTCTAAAGCCAGATGATAGATATTTTTTTTTAAAAAATGTTATTCACTGAGCAATGTCATAGAACAGCAAAAAATTGTAGCGTTTTTTTTTTAATAATATGCCAGTTTGTCAGGTCATCTTATATGTACTAATATACTGAAAGATATATAAAAGTCATACTGCAGTATCTTAGAAAAAAATTGTTAGCATGGCAGTAATAAATCAGCCACATTGCAAACAGATCACTAATCATAATCAAATGATATGTCTGTATAATGAATGTTAAGAAGTTCACCTAAAGAGTGAAGCAGAACTTGGCATCCATTTCCAGAACATGTAACAATTTGGTTATGACTGGAGAAATCTGATCATAATCCTTCATATATAACTATACCTGCTCTATATCCTACCTGTAAAAAGTGAGGGAAGTTTAAATGTTTCACAGGTTTTAAAGTTGAACCTCACTTCATCCTGCTGGATGTATCTTTGTAGTAAATGCCACATTAGCTTTTCCAATGATATAGAGAAAAAAGAAAAAACATCTAAAAGAAGTATTTTTACAGCTTTGAAAGTGGTAAAACATTCAGTGCTACAATGCATACAGAGCGCAGAATGGAAGCATATATTTGACCATGTAACAGCTTTAAAAGCTGTAATACCATCTGAACAACCACTCGCAGAAAGTGGTTTTGTTATTGTGAGGTGTTTTACATCTTTTGAAACCATTTCAGCTCCTCACTGTTGTACTGTGGTTTCCTCAGTTTTATACCACAGTGTAAGATTAGATGTAAACAATGCTACAGGGTGCTTTTCTTATGTCATGAAGTTTTTTTTCAAAGTGGCCATTTTCCTAATTTCAGAATGCATTGAATAGAAAGAATTGTGGCAATCCATGCACTATTAAAGACATTGTTAATTGTACAACAGACTGTTATATGTTTGAGAAATTCTACTTGAGTGTAGAGTGAAATGAAACTTGATATTTGATTTCGAGAGTATATCACAGCTCGATAATGTTCAGCAAGAGATGCAAACACCTATCTATATCTATCTTTATATATAAATATAAATAAATATATATAAATATATATATATATTTATATATAAATATAAATAAATATGTATATATATATATATATATATATATATATATATATATAGCCATTAACAACCCCCTTTTGCCATTTTTGCACATAGAGTCGGGGTGCCACTTCAACAGTGACAATTACCTAGAACCAAGGTTTACACCACCGGGTGGCTAGGCCTGAGCAAAACTTGTCAATTACCAACCAGTAAAGAAAATCTCAAAAACTTGAAAATGTATTTTTTTTTTTTTTTTTTTTACAGTGGGGCAAGCCACCTTTCACCCCCTGCGAATTATATATACAAATTAATGATCGCAGTACAGTGGGGAAGTATAAATTCCTCACTCATTACACTGTGATATCACATTAAGAAATAGCTGGTACTTGAAAAAAGTTTATTTTCGATCAGCTGTACTAGCATTTTGTACATTTGACAATTGGTAATTTTGACCAATTATTAGAAACCCATATGTGTGTATGGCTCTATGTCAGATGATTGAGTTTTCAGAAACTCAAAATTCATATGGTCAAGAGCATATGATCAAGTTTCCAAAAACTCAAACATCAAAAAACAAACAAAAAAAAAAAAACAGAAATCTTCCGGTTTATATTTTTGCAGGGGGGTAAGCCCTCTGCACCCCCTATGTGGGGGGCAGCTGCCCCCACATCCCCTGTGAATTATGTATACCAACTCAGATATCACACATACAGTGAGGAAAAGGGTCAGTTTTCCAACATGCACTGTACCACAATCTCCATTAAAAAGCTTCAGGTTTTCAAAAACTTGACCATATGAATTTTGAGTTTCTGAAACTGGATCAACTGATAGGGACCCATATGTGTGTGTGTGTGTGTGTGTGTGTGTGTGTGTGTGTGTATATGTGCATGTTTGTGTGTATATACATACACACACACACACACACACACACACGTGTGTGTGTATATACATACACACACACACACACACACACACACATGTTTGTGTGTGTGTGTATATATATATATATATATATATATATATATATATATATATATATGGATTTGTATCACTTCACTGAAAGACCATTTCACTGAAATCCATTTAAATGAGACCAAATCACCTAAAGTTAATTTCATCTAAGACGGATTTCAAACTCATTTCACTGACAAATAGTACTTTAAGGCAAGTTAAAGGTATATGCCCTTTTCTCCACTGTAGTGCGATCCTGGTGTTAGTATATACAGTTGAGGGGGTGGAGGGCACACCCCACTTCATTGTGGGGTGTAGCCTCCCACCTAGTTGGGTTTTACCAAATAATGTAAAACAAAACCAGACAACAGAAAACCAAATAAAGTGGGGGGCTATGCACCCACAACCCCCTAACTATATATACTAACACCAAGATCGCACTACAGTGTGGAAAAGAACATATACCTTTAACTTGCCTTAGAGTACTACTTGTCAGTGAAATGAGTATTAGGTGAATGAAGTTTAGGTGATTTGGTGTGACTGAAATGGTCTTTTAGTGAAGTGATACAAATCCATATATATATATATATATATATATATATATATATATATATATATATATATATATATATATATATATATATATATATATATATATATATATATATATATATATAGATAGATAGAGATATATGTATACACACATGCACACAAAGACATGCACTACACACACACATATCTGAGTGTATGTGTTCAGATAGTGTAGAAGGGCAAATACTTGCAACTGGATGTTTTGCCTTTTTGTTATTTATTTTGGTGCTTCTGATTGGTATTTTTGTTCCACTACAGCTGGACATTTAATGTTTTATAGGGGATGTGGAAAACTCCAAGCATACTCATGAAATGTGCTGCATTTCCGTCAGCCGTGCACACTTACTCTGATGATATGGTATTTGCCAGTGTCTGTAGGTAGGGTTACCATCTGTCCCACTTTGCGAGGGACAGTCCCTCTTTGGGCAGTTGTGTCCTGACAAAAAATAATAAAAATGGCAAATGTCCAGAGATTGTAGGACATAATTATGTCCTATATTGTATGTAATAGTTACACAAAACAGTTATTCTGTATCTAAAATACCTAAATGTTATAAGAAACAGAATAAGAAACTAAAATGCTACAAGAATAAGCTATTATTTAGGCAAAAAAGTTAAGTTCTATCCTTCGTACTGGCCGTGGGTATGGGTCGGCCTGTAAAATCTGATGTTTGTCCCGAAAATGTCCCATTTTGGCCATTTGAAAAGGTGGCAACCCTATCTGTAGGTTATGACACAAGTACTTCCCATCTTCCCCCGTCTAGTTCTCCAGTGAATGGCAGGTGCAACTCATTCAGTTACTGACCTGTCTACCATCATCAGCATTCATGAAACAGATACGTGAAACAGCTTCAGTAGACGTTATAACAATTACCACTTTTCTAACACCTCTTTTTGCTTCTACACTAAACAAAGTATAACCAGAGCCTGGCCTCTTGCTCAGTTTCTCTGTTAGTCAGTTTTATTATATGACAATAAAGATATTTTAATGCATTACAATTATCCACTAATAAAACATAGAAATATATTATTTAAAATATATTAAATAGTAAAGTAATACCTATGTGAAAGTTAGTAGAATTAAATAAGAAATGTTGTGCTAGTCTATACTCAATAGAACATTATTGATATATTTCTACAGAAAACCACTCATAGACATGAAAGCATAATATTTAACTCTCCATTAGGATTCAAACCTAGTACCTGTAGCATACTCTGCTTGTGTCACTATTACTTGATCACTAAGTGATGAACTTCCCATATTGCCTTACCTTTTTACCTGTTTTCCTTGTCTGGAGAGTAGTTATTATTACTTAGAGAACTGACAGAGTGTACATCTTCTCCAACAGGGTATTAATGTACAGATAATGCCCAGTAAAAAAAGTCTGCCACTTCAGGGCAGCATATTTAAAGTACCATGAATCTCTGACACAAAAAAGCAAATGCCTGTCATTTTTTAAACCTTCTAAATGCATCTTTGCATACATTTTCTAAACAGAAAAAGTATGAGACTGTGATGTCTTGGCATTATTGGCTGACTATAATCTTCATTAATTCACCAGAAATGCAAACATTCCACCAGTAACAGAACAAAACTATGCAGTCAAATCAGGGACAGTTGAAGGGTTGCAGTGCCTTGCATTGTATGACTTTTTTTTCCATTTATTTCATTACAGTGAGATATTTGAGCTGTATTCACAGCAACAAATTGGATGTAACTGCTTGGCCAGGTGTGTGTGTACATTAAATGCTTACATAACTTATATTTTAGATGTAAAATACTTACATTTGAAACATTGGGTGGAGGAACTATTTTATGTCAAAAATATAACAGTATATATAGAAATAAAAAAAAACCTAATTCAAAAACATTAGGTGGTGGAACTATTTTATATCAAAAATATAAAAGTATATAGTAATAAAAATTCAAAACAAACAGATATCCACTCTGTAAAAAGAATAATGTCCTAAAGGATGGGTGTTTTCAGGGTATTAATACTATTCCAGGGAGTGGTAATGCCAGCTGTGGCATCAGGACACACAACATCCCTGGGTGTATATTAAGTCCCTTTTAATGGCCACCCTGTCCAGCATTATTGTGAATAACATCACTAACCATAACATTTATAGTCAGTAAGCAATTTTAACAGAATAAGAATACATTGTCCAGCACTGCTGATCTTTGGAGATATTGGTTGGAACCTTAGAATGACCCCCCCCCCCCAATATCATTCTTTCTTTCTGTTAGTTAAACCACGGCCCATATAGTATAGTAACTGCACATGGCTCCCATGCATTCTCACCTAATATGTCATTTTCCTGGTATTCCCTGCCTTTTTTCATCATGCAGTACTTCACTGGGAACTGGACAATTCTACAAATTCACATTTTCTATTAAACAAAATGCCTATATCACAAAGCTTGCTTGTTTATATAGGCTAACAAATTGTGAATTACGTTGTCTTGTTTTCCTTATCTGGATTTAACTAACCTCCCGTCACATCTCTTATATTTTGATTTATTTTACCATTAATTGTCAGAGCTGTCTCTGCAGCAGTCATGATCTTGGATAAATGAACCCGACTAATATAAGATGCGTAGACAGTCTTTAATGTTATGTTAGGCAAAAACCTGGGCTTCTAAAGTGTAAAACACACACACACACACACACACACACACACACACACACACACACACACCTCTGAGGTGAAATTGCCATACTAAGCCAACAAGAAATGTCCTTTTCTAGGCAAAAGTGGATATTATGCTGCTGATGATAGACAAGGTATTTAACTACTTCTCAATATATGGCTTATGCTAGCCCGAAAGTTTAAGTAATTGCTAAGTCTGTGTTCGTGTTTGTATTTCATGTAAAATTTTGTAATTTTCAAACTGGTGATATTTTACAATTAATGTACCAATTACGCGACATTGCTTCCAATGCAAATTTAATACAAAAATCATATTCCATACGGTATATCAGAAAATATTTGGTTCTGAAGAGCAACAACATGAAGAAAAAGAGGCATGCAAAATGCAAAGTCTTTGTTTATGAGGTTAATTCATAAAAGTTATACAATCCCAGCAAAGTAAGATTCAGTGGAAAAAGAGTGAGACTTTAGTCATGAAGATGTAAGCCGGCTGAGGCAGACATAATTCATAGTTTTAACCTCAAACAAAGACTTCTGATGAAGTCCATTTTTCTGATTATTAAAGGCAAAAATGCTTAACTGTTGTGTATGTTTTATTCTTTTAATCATAATTGACTCATGACATTCTGAATTGGTTTCTTTGCTTAGGCGTGTACTTTTTCATATTTGCTTACTAGTATAATTCAGACCTTCTCTTGATGCTAATGAACAAAATGGATAACAGAGACAGCATTCAAAGGTAAGGGTGAAAAAAATTTATATAACTGACCACACAATAAATTCAGTATTACAAAACTCAGGACAGTTATCCACATCATGTATTCCCCCAATAATGAGTCATCCTGGGCAAAACATTCCATATTTATCACTTTGAACCTCAGCAGCAATAAAATGTGTTTGTGATAAGTGACTCAGTTGTCAAACTGCCTCATCACTCACAAGGCAAGACAAGGACAGGGTAATAGTAAGCTGACATTTAGGTGGTAGCATCTGTGACATTACAAGGACCTGAAAACTCCCTGTGCTGTGTGGACCCCCCCCCCCCCGCAGTGTACTATGCTTCTTCAGTAAGAAATTCCCTCAATCAATACAGCTGAAACTGTAAGATAACTGCCCCAGCAATCCCTGGAACAGCACGGCTCCTCATTGAAAACACCAGGGATCCCATTCATTCTGTGTGAACACTGCCAGAACTCAGTTCTCTCAACCAATACAGCTGAAACTGAAAGATAACTGCCCCAGCAATCACTGGAACAGCACGGCTCCTCATTGAAAACACCAGGGATTCCATTAATTCTGTGTGAACACTGCCAGAACTCAGTTCCCTCAACCAGTATAGCTAAAACTGGAAGATAACTGCCCCAGCAATCCCTGGAACAATGTGACTACTCATTTAAAACACCAGAGATCCCATTCCTTCTGTGCAAACGCTAACTGCCAGAACTCAATTCCCTTAACTAATATGGCTGAAACTGGAAGATAACTGCCCCAGCAATCCCTGGAATTATTGTGGCTCCTCATTGAAAACACCCGGGATCCAATTTATTCTGTGCGAACACTAACTGCTAGAACTGTAGGTTCATTTAATGTCCTTTTAGTAAACTGTTGTATCTCTTTATTCCTGCAGTATTCTAAGACTCATTATTACCTGCTACTGGAGAGGTCGGTGCCTGGTCGGCAGCACAGAAACTAACTTTTCCTTGTTTCACCAACCCCTCGTAAAGTTATTAACTCCCACATTGCATGCCCTTATAAACTCATTGGAAAGTCCAATTCTCCATTGACTCCTGAATACAACTAAAGCCATTGATTGGAAAGCCCATTTTAAATTGTCTCCCTAATGCACCTAAATTTTTAGCAGTATAGATCACCTCCGGTAATCATTTCCCTGGAATAAATAGTGTACTTTAACATGTCAGTGGTTTTACTCTAAAACTTAATCTGCCACTGTTTACTGCTGGAGTTTTACTCTTATGTTCTTCTTCTGTTAGATAGTTTTTGTTGCAGCAGCTTACCTTTTCACCCGTTACACCACTTCCACCAAACATATGGCATCTTTCTCATTACCTCACCTCGCCACTCCAATACCTGCCCTGCTTGCAATTCACTTCAAACCTCCCTTCTTCAAAAATGAAATAACGCTAACATAACCTATAGACACACTATCTATTTCAGCCTGTATAAGCACTCTTGGCAAAAAATACACCCAGACCAATGACTAAATAAGGTTACATGTAGTTCACGCTACAGATATACCTACTACCTTACTTAACATGCTCCTCCAAAATATTTCTACGCACTCAATACTTTTAACAATTCTCATATTACTCGCTCACCTTACTTCATAACTATCCTCCATACATACTTCCCCATCGTACCACCTCTACCACACACAGAACAAAATCAGCTCTTCTCTATACCTCCATCACCCCAACTATCGTACAAATAAGCATCCACCCTCACACCCTAGAACTATATTCTCACCATACCAATAAACTATCTACAAAGTATGACAAATACATTACGTAGCTCATTAGAACAAAAGTAGCCATTGCAACCAGACTATGTCTTAGTGGAGACATTTACCCTAACCCCAGCCCAGTGGAGACATTCACCCTAACCCCAGCCCAGTGGAGACATTCACCCTAACCCCAGCCCAGTACCCTCTTAGCTAACTGTAAGCCATATCCTAATACATTACAACATCCCAGAAAAGCCAACAAACTGCTCATACTAAATATCAGTGTCGGAAACATTAACAAAAAATTCCATGACCTTCACGCTAATCGTTCCTTGAATTCCCCTGACTTAGTTTTATTAAGCGAACCTTGGCTTAAACCCAACATTTCAAATAATGAAATTCTGTCACCAGGCTATAATCTTCTACGTAATGATCATATATTCAAAAAAGGAGGTGGTGTAGCCTTAGTATAAAAGAATCACCTAAATGTAGAAAACTTGGATATATACACACTTACCTTAGACCAGGCAGAAATCAAAATAGCAAAACTAAAAATTAATCCCAGAAAAAGTATCATTATAATCTGTTGCTACATACCACTCAGCAGTAACTCATCAGCATTGGAGACCTTACTTAGCTGGACCTCTGAGTCCATCCAACATGAAACCATCATCGTGGGAGACCTCAACATTGACTTGTTAACTTGTGATTCCAGCTCTCGCACCAACTTCACCAACCTCCATAGCTTTTCTCAGCTCATCCATTCTCCCACTAGAATTGACAAATCCACCAAGAGACAGTCTATACTTGACTGGATTCTGACTAAGAGGCCAACCCTTATCTGTCAATCAGGATGCCTGCCTGACAGCCCAAGTGATCATTTTCCTACATTTATTATAAGACAGCTCACATATCATGGAAAAGCCTGCCAATTACCAGATTATAAGAAACAAGAAAAAACGCATCTACCTTCATTAATACACTAAAGGGATGTAACTGGACTCTTCTCAAGACCCCCAGTCTCGACAAATCTGTTCAGTACCTCGGTTCTTCCTTTTTAGATATCCTAAATTCCCAGGCCATTCCCAGAATTATCAGGGTTAAATCCAGCTACGCTCTTTGGATGAGAAAAAAAGATGATCTCTGCTGAAACATAGAGATAAAGCCTGGGCCCACTGGTACAAAACTCAATCCCATATTGACAAACAGGCATGTCTTGTACTCCGTAACAAGGCAAAGAAAGCCATCAAAATAGACAAAGTCAGCTAATACTATGATATACAAACTAAGTATCCAAACAATCCCAAAAAATTGTGGACAGCCATTAACAACATTCTCCATCCTGGAAAATCAAGCATCCCCCATCCAACCTTAACCGATACCTCAGTCATTGTCGCCACCTACTTCAACAAATTCTTCACTGAATCTATTCTTGCACTAGCCATCTCTCAAAGCTGTCCACCCTCTAACCAACCACTGAGCTAACATATTAATAACAATAGATTTACCTTCCACTCTTGTCTCTACTGATACAATTAAGAAACTATTTAAGATACTGAAACCTACCACCTTAGCTGTAGATCAACTTCTAGATGAATTCTTGAAAATATCTGCCGATACCATTGCATACAATGTATCCATTCTTATTAACTGCTCTATATCCAAAAATCTAGTCCTGGAGATCAGGAAATTTCTCACATTATTCCACTCCACAAAGGGGATAACTCAAAAGAGTTAACCAACTATCATCCCATAGCAATACTATCACCTCTGTCCAATGCACATTCAAATCATGAACTACCTTAACACCCACAACCTTCTCACCAACACTCAACATGGCTTCAGGCCCCATCATAGCACCACAACAGCCCTTATGTCATTCACTCACACTGTAAACAACCACAGAAATAATGGCAACTACGTCTCTGCTATCTTTCTTGACCTCTCCAAGGCATTTGATATGGTTAATCACAACAAACTCGTTCAATCCCCCTCAGAACTGAACCTTAGCATATCTACGCTTATTTGGTTTCATAGTTATTTAACAGGTAGACAGCAAGTAGTGAAATAGAAGCAAGAACACTTTATTACCAGTCACACAGGGTATTCCCCAACGTTCCATCCTAGCTCCTTTACATTTATCTATCTTCACTAACAACCTCCATATCTCCTCTTTGCATGCCTCAGTCATCCAGTATGCTGATGACTCAAATGTAATCTGCCCCCCCCCCGCAAAGAACTGCAGTTACAAACACAGGCCTCGTTCCTTTCTGTAGAAGAATGGCTTACCAATGCACAACTTATACTAAACCCCAGTAAAACCAAACTTGCCATACTCCAGCCCACTAATCACTCCACTCTCATACCCACATTAACCATCACTTCCAATAACAAAACAATTATCTCCACTATCAGTTACACCAAACTTCTACGAGTCAAGATAGACTGTAATATGAAATTTGACACTCATATTTCACTCATCATAAAGAAAGTGCATACATTTGGGGGACTATATAGAAATAAAATTTCATGACACAGCACCAGAGCTAAAATTGCACAAACACTTCTACATCTCGACACTTCTATATGCATCTTCTATCTTCACCAATCCAATCTTAGAAAATCAGAAATAACTAAACGTGACGCCTGCTGTAAACAAAATTCCAAAGTTTGCCACCAATAGTCCACATCAGACACATCCCTGCTTAGCTCCAAAACAACTTAAATGGCTTGAACTTCCCCATCTTCTCTTTTACAACCAGCCTATACTTACACATAAGATTCTTTACAATCTTGAGAAAACTCCTGCATTACAAAACTTAATACATTCATACTCCAGTATTATGGTCCTATGCTCTAGCAATAAACCCCTCCTTCAAGTCACTAAAGCCAAACAACTCTGCAGGAGCTTTCTATAGCTAAAATTGGAACACATTGCCCATTTATACATCAGCCACAACATCCCTAGCACAGTTCAAAAAATCTCTAAAAACACACCCGCAGGCTAACTGGATCTGTAACTGTGAATCCCCAGGCTAGTCTTAACTCCATATCCTTCTTGATTACCCATGGTAAACACCCCTCCCTTATCCTTTAGGCAGTGGATTGATTACCCATGATAAACACCCCTCCCTTATTCTTTAGGCAGTAGATTACCCATGGTAAACACCCCTCCCTTATTCTTTAGGCAGTGGATTACCCATGGTAAACACCCCTCCCTTATTCTTTAGGCAGTGGATTACCCATGGTAAACACCCCTCCCTTATTCTTTAGGCAGTGGATTACCCATGGTAAACACCCCTCCCTTATTCTTTAGGCAGTGGATTACCCATGGTAAACACCCCTCCCTTATTCTTTTAGGCAGTGGATTACCCATGGTAAACACCCCTCCCTTATTCTTTAGGCAGTGGATTACCCATGGTAAACACACCTCCCTTATTCTTTAGGCAGTGGATTACCCATGGTAAACACCCCTCCCTTATACTTTAGGCAGTGGATTACCCATGGTAAACACCTCTCCCTTATTCTTTAGGCAGTGGATTACCCATGGTAAACACCCCTCCTTTATTCTTTAGGCAGTGGATTACCCATGGTAAACACCCCTCCCTTATACTTTAGGCCGTGGATTACCCATGGTAAACACCTCTCCCTTATTCTTTAGGCAGTGGATTACCCATGGTAAACGCCCCTTCTTTATTCTTTAGGCAGTGGATTACCCATGGTAAACACCCCTCCCTTATTCTTTAGGCAGTGGATTACCCATGGTAAACACCCCTCCCTTATTCTTTAGGCAGTGGATTACCCATAGTAAACACCCCTCCCTTATTCTTTAGGCAGTGGACTTCTTTATCTTGCATGTCTTTCCTCACAACAGTGGCTCCTTCTTCTTGGTGCACATTTTATCTTGTTATATAACTAATGTTGTTTTGTTTGTACTGTTGATTATGTTTCATCCTTGTACCTGTATATTGTATTGTAGTCCAACAATTTTGTTGATATACAGATTAAAGTATATTTGATGTATAATTTTAGACTTATGCTTCTGAAGCCTGATTTTTGTGCTTTACTAATCTGTGTTATTGTGAGGCTTTTCTTCCCGGGGCCTCAGCTGAAAAAGGACTTGTGTCCAGTCAGACTTTCCTGGTAACCAAATGTAAAATAAATAAATAAACTAAACTATGACTATGATATGGAGACATACTTCCATGAGGAATACATAGAGAGATATCTCAGTACTTTCTGTAAATGCTACACATGCAAGCAAAAAACTAGTCCTGTGTGGAATCTTTCCTTCACTCTAAATGAGGCCTGGATACATAAATACTTCAATAGTTGGTGAAGTAGCTGCTTTCATTTCAGAGGGGTCCATTATCTGTTCACATGGGATGACATGCTTAATAGTCCAGCTCACTGTGCTACAGGTGGTCTCTACTGTTAGTTTTAGGCTCTCTTATATTGGATAAAACATTTGCTGCCAGCTTAATGCCTCTTTTTAGGTAGAATAGAGTTGATGAACCCTTCAGCATAACTAGCATATCGATCCCAAAACTGGATTGATCTAAGCTTGCTCTTTAGTGCCAGAATTCTAAACAATAAATTGCCTGATTTTGAGGTATTTCTGCATTTGGAAAGCATCCATTTCTTCATAACTAAGAAACACAATATTGGGTTGGTTTACTATCATTATGTTGAAGTGGATTCAGATGAATCCATGTCAACGAAAGGCAGGAGGTCAATGGTGAACCCAACATTGTTGAAGTACAAATCTCGCCCCTATCTCGACCCATGGTAAAGCCCATTCCACGGTCGCATTCAAGATGTAATTCAGCAGTGTTTGGATTTGGCACTGTCAGCTTTCGCGGACATGGGTCGATGTAAGCAGCATTCGACCGAGTCTGGTCCGACATAATGATAGTAAACTTGTCTGGGTCATGTTGTCCGAGGGCAAAAACAGGTTCCACAAATACTTGAAGAAAGATATTCCATGTTTTTATAAATATATACAAATGCTAAAACCAGATTACAAATTCTATCCAGCTGTTAAAAACAAGTGTAATAAAGTTTATTTTAAAACAGGAACAGCAGGTTGAATGCTTTTGGCCCCACAACTTGAGACTTCATCAGAACAAGACTACAAGAAATGCATTGAATTTAAAAAGGAAATGAGTAGACATAGCTCTTGATTAAATTATTAATGTGCTAATTGATTAAAGTAGCACAGCCATAAAACCTAGTTCAAGCTAATAGTAAAAATGTATCAATCATCAAAACATAAAATTACGGATAAAAATAGTAAATCAAACATAATAAAAACAGTAAATCAAACATAATAAAAACAAAAACTAGCTCATACTTTGGCTGCTGTTATCCTAAGAACTGGGTGTATTGAAGTATGGTCATTAAGTCTTGGGGGTGTGGTGGCATCTAACCTGTGTTGCCAACCACCTCTCTGTTTTATTCTTGTTTCTCATTCCCCACCTCTAACATGCATTTCTACATAGTTATGGAAACTTGGTATATGTGTAAAGAGAGCACTCCCTCAGTAACAGGGTTTTGCACTTTTAATGCTTTCAGGCCAATGATAACTGGGGTGGAGTAACCATATAGATGTGAGTCAACATACTATCCCCAAGCAGATCTGCAGGGACTCTGAAATTTAACTCATTGCATTAGAGAGCACTCTAGTTAGGATTCATTATAAATGAATAGCTTGTTAGAGATCATCTGCAGATTCTAAAATGTATCCTTGGACACAATAGATTATAAATATATTTACAAAATATTATGTAAAACAGTATGGCTTCAAAAAGGGGATTATGAGTTGTCCTAATGACATCCAGGTAACCCGAGATACTGAAATCAAATTACATTATATTGGAGAATGTAATATTTGATAAGTTATTGTCAGAACTGGAAAGGTTGGGACCTGAAACAATGTATCAGCATGTATGTGTTGAAAATATCTCTATTACTTCCTGTAACATAATGTTCTATAACAATATAATAACAGCTATGAAAGATAAACTGTGATGTGATGTAATTTATAGAGATTTAACTTCAGCATTTCACAGGGTCATACACAAAGAACTGACCAATAAATTAGAACAACTAGGTATTGATGTACTCTTGATAAGATGGCTAGCTGCATAACTTAAAATAGGACATAGTAAGTACCAAACAGCAATTGGACAGGTGAAATTCTTGGTTACAGTCACGGTGTCCCAGAGGGCATTGTCCTAGGTGCATACTTGTTTAGATTGTATCTTTTAGACCTATCTTTTTTTATCTAAGGTGTTCTACAGTCTGTATGTAGACAACTTGAAATTGGAAAACTGATTATGTGTGTTACAGATAGGGAATGTCTGCAAAAGAACTTGACTATATTAACCCATTAGGCACTGGAGAATAATATGCTGATAAATACATCAAAAACTAAGCATATGAGATTTGGGAGACATAGACTTAAAGGTGAATATCTAATGCAACACACTGTGATTGAAACTGAGGATTCATTTAAGGACCTGGGTGTATGGGTAGATCCAGCTTTGATATTTTGTAATGATATCAACTGATTGGCTAATGATAGTAATAGAACTATGAGTTGTATAAAACAATTTATAAAGTCTAGGAAATAATGAAGTCATCATTTATTAATTAGATAAGATAAAATGTGAGAATATTGAAACCTTATAAGAAAACAAGCATGAATAAACAGATGAAATACACTGAGGGCATCAATGGATGTGAAAACTTAAGTTATGGAAGACTGAAATATCTGAATTTGCACAGTGTTTCATATAGATAATTTAAGAGGAGATCTTATTTGGGTATATAGTGCATTTAGAAATGAATACCTCGGGGAATGTTTGGGGGGTATCAAATAATTGTAGAGAGCCATCAGACAACATGTGCAAAGTATTCTATAGGCATGAAATGTGTAGTAATATATTCTGTGAGAGATCAGCTGATGCATGGAACAGACTACCAAATTAATTTAAAGCAAACATTATTTTAGATATATCTAAGAACAACCTGGACACTTAATGGGAACAACTGCTTTGGTATACTGTCAGGCTAGAAGAGCATTAATACCCGTGCTTGAAATATTTGCATGTATGTATGTATATATTAGAAAAAATGTACTTATTTTAGATTACTTTAACACCATTTAATAAAGTGGGATATACCTGCAATGTAGAATATGCCCCAAAGTTCTATGACTTAATAAAAAAATTCTCCTGAGAAGTTGCTGAGATAACCTACTAGGGGGTACGCAATTCCTGATCTTATTCTTATAAATATGGCTGCCTCTTTCACTGCTCCTCTGGTATCTCCTTCCCCAGTAAAGTCTAACAATAAACGTGTGACCTCCTTCTTTAAACTCACAAAAGGTCCTGCAGCAAACCCCACTGAATTTAAGCATTGCAAATATGCCAGCCTCATTCTGTTCTATGATGGAATATCAAAATTCAGTTATAACTGCACCTCCCCAGACTTAATACAACATTAAGACTCACTAAGCAATTCTACACCCATTTAAAAAAAATGCATATAGCTAGCAATACCTACCAAAGCTACGTATCATGGAAAATTCACAAACAAACCACCCTGGTGTCCACCACCATAAATAAACTATATCATAATTAAAATAAACTCTTAAAATTAATTATTACAGCCAAAACCCATCTTCTCAGTGATATCAAAGGCATTATAAAAAAAACTGGGATAATTACAGGCCTATCAGTCTTTCAAGCTACATCTGCAAAGCCATGAACTGTATTATTACTGACATCATAAACTGTAATATCAAGAATCTATAAGCAACTGAATATTCCACTAACTCAGGGATTTTAGGCCTGTGATCATTTTGGTTCATTTACTGAAAGTGTTTGACTTAACTTCCATCCGTTTGGTTTTGTCAGAAGTAGATCCTGGCTATTTAATCTGGTAAAACTCTTCAAAAGGGTTTGAGAGGATGTATATGGTAGCCATGCAGTGCACGTGGTGCATCTTGACCTGGCTAAGACCTTTGACACCATTCCTCATTCTGGTATCATACAAAAGCTAAATGCTTTATAAATTGACCCATGGTTGAAAGATAGAGCCCGCACAGTATGAGTTGCAGGTGCTTTATCAGAACATATGAAAGTGACCAAAGATGTACCTTGGGGCTCAGTGTTATGACCTCTCTTTTGTTGGTATTTACTTGCTAGATTTCCAAGCAGGGAGTCAAGAACTCTGGCTAACAAAGTTTGCAGATGATTGAATACCTGGTGGTTGCTGTTAAGTCTCCCAATGATATTGAAACCCTCTAGAATTAACTATACCTAGTAAACTCTTAGTTATACTAAAAATGGGTTCAAAGTAAATGCTACAATATGTGGTATTATCATTTTTGGTAGTCAACCTCTTTTCATAATGTCTAGACAGTATACCTCTACAAAATGAAAATGTAGTTAGAGACATAGTTACATGGGGAGATTGGTCCTCCCTCTTTTTTTGAACATCATATAACAAAGTTTGTCAAGAAATCCTTTTATTTAGTTTAGCTGATTTCCTAAGGGCTGTCATCAAGGTTTAAAAGGTAATCACTCTCTTAATACTTAGCATCGATACTACCAATTATCGAGTAAACCATCCCCTTTGGGATGTATCTCACTAAACATATATCTCATTTAGAAAGACCTGAAAGGTTCTGAACCAGAAAGGTCACAAGCCTAAATTGACTGTGCAAGCAAGAGACGCTGGAAACTATTCTTTTATTCACTGAATTGGAGACTTCTAAGGGGAGATTCCGATTTGACTTACACAATTAGAAACTCAGTTGTCCTGGACCTTCTGTTTCTCCACATGTCCAATACTTCCACCAATACTAGAATCAGGGACATAAAACACTTAGGAAAGACAGGTTTATAACCCAGAGCCTCCCAACCTCTGAAATATACTTCCCTGCATGTTAAGTAATGCAACTCACTAACTTCCTTTAAATATAAACAAGATGACTGGAGGAGTATCCACAAATTTATTTCACTATTTATTGGTATGGCCCTTCTGAAGATAGGAGGTGTCATGCAATGAAAGTTGCGAGAATGGTCATGAAACTCAGTGGCCTTGGAATATCTATGAATCTGCAGAATGCTCTAGTAATCTTTCCACAGTTATTTAAAATATCCTTTACTTGGCATATATGAGTTTGGTGAGGAACCCATTCAGCTATCCCATGAACAATAAGAGTTAATGTTAATATTAGAATTTTTTTTCTGATACCAAAGAGCTTTACTGAGGTCAAGGTAAGCAAAGAGGATAGACTGGCCCTCATCTAAAGAGTATGTGATCTTATTTAAAAAAAAAAAAAATTAGCAGATAAAGTAGATGTGATCTGCCCATAATCATTACAAATTGATTAAGTTCAGGGGTTTGAAATATACCTTTGTTGTTGTTACTTAATTAGTTCATTGGCAGTGCTGGTGAGACTGACCATCTTATAGTTACCAGGGCTTTACTCTTGGATGAAGACAGCTGTCGCTGTTCTCCATGTTTCTGATGCATAGTTAATGGAAAGACTAGGATTTAACTGACATTAAGAGAGGGTGGGCTGTATGGTATTTGGGACTTGCAAGCTAAAAAGCCTAGAATTTAGAACACATGAAACTAGTGTTTTAATTTGGAAAGAGATAAAGTAACTTGAAAAAGATGATAACAGGTGGTGCAGTCAGGAGGAAATTGTAAGGTAGATGAAGTGTGAAGTTGAAGCTAAAGTTATTAGTAAAAATGGCCAATATCTATGTAAGAAACTGAATGTTTGAACAATAATGCAGCCTCGAGCTTAATCTCAAACCATACTTCAGTTTCATATTTATAATGCATTAAGCTGCTGCTATATTTTCCAGAGTAAGGAAAAAACAGTTCACAGCTAGAACCTTCATTTGTGAAGCGTTTCTCCTCTGGCCTCCTCTGAAAACTAACTTTGTTCCAAGTCGGATTTTTCCCAGTTGACAAATAAATAAATAAATAAATAATTGCTCTCTTCCCCAATTTATTTTCTTGGTTATTATTCCATTCTTTCTAACCAGATTCAATCTATACCCACTTTTCTCCTCTCAGCAACTCTTCCACTTTCTAAACTGCTACCCACAGAATATTTTGTGAAGTCTACATTTTCATAAACTCAAAATTTGCTTGTATGCATGACAGTTTAACTGTTAAAGCCACATTATCATGTACAGGTTGCTCGTTGAATTGTTTATCGTTAAATTGAAATATATGCCTACAGCTCGATTATTGTTAATATGTTATGTGCTTATTGTTACACTGTTATGTACATTTTTTACACAGTAATTTTGCTACCCAAGGCTGAACCAGAAAATGGCTAGTGGGATCCGTGTTCTAGGCTAAGAAAAAATAAATTATTCAATATTAAATATAATAAATAACTGAAGATTATGATTTGGTGTGGAATACATCATTAGAGGTAAATCCAGAGCAGATCTGGGTGTTATGTCTAATGTAACTGAAGAAGACCTTCCAATTATCCTTGGTATTGAAAGCAGTTATAAGTTCTTAACTGGCTTGTTCCTCTCTGATTTTGCACATAAGAGTATTGCTTATCACTGTGAGGGTGATTTTATTTTATACATCAATTGTTTTTTCCCTGCAGAGTTGATCTATTTTGCATTCCACCATGCTTACTTATTTTTGAATTTATAATTTTTCTTGTGGTAGATCAGAACAGCTTCTTGTACACATCTTATTCATAAGGGAGTAGAACCTTCGAAGAGCATGGTATTACAAGGGCAGCAGTATGAATGGGTTTGTTGGGTGGAGTATTCTAATCTGTGCTTATCCATGATATACATGAGTAGTAATGAGCAAGCTTTAAAGTAATCCCAAAACGATGCATGGCTTTCATGGGTGGGTGACTTGTATTGTGAATGAATGAAACAGGTAGGTGATCAGATTTTACAGGATCATTTAAACAAAATGCTTTATCCCCTGCATGCTAACACTCAAATTATCTATGGTATGATCCCAGTTATTCTCATTAGGGGTAATATATAATTTTAAACCTCTAACTAAATGGAACAGGTTAATTAGAACACAAAAGGGAAAAATTGGCTAGCCTTAATATGGCTTAATACTTACCTATGAGCCTAAGGATAGGTATGAACAAGTGAACTAGAGCAGAACCAAGAACAGTCTGTAAAGAACAAGGCAAATTTAACATTCCTAGTGGGGAGATAGAACTATGTTTTCATTTATGTATATTTATTGGAGAATGTATACATATGCAGATTTATAGAAGGGGTGATGGATGCAAAAGAAATGCTTAATTAAATGTTACTGGCCTGTGGAAAGCAGTCCATGAATCCCAATGTGTTCCTGAAGGATAGGTGAAAATGTGGCAGCTCAGTCTCAGATGAATATTTCATGGAAGAGTGATGCCAAGCAAAACAAACTAAATATGCTTCAAATCTTGACAGCTACCATCCTGTACATGAATATGCTACCAGTTCAGGCACTCACACAACTTACTGTATGTTTTTTGTGGTATTTCTCCAATCCAGTTCCACCAGTGGCTCTCTGTGGACCATCTCTCTGCGTAGGTGGTTATATAGAGGTATTGAGTGCACATAGAGCGTGTCCTGGCTGTGTGTGGCTTCTGTTCTCTGGCTATAAATGCCTAGTGATAGTGTCGAAACACTATCACACTCAAACCCTTTGTTTATCTGTCAGTGTGCATGCTTATATGTGAGACATTCCAGAACATGTTTTTCAAGAGACAGCAGGTATCACTTTGAGACTTGGTTAATGACATCTATGTGCCACCTTGAATTACTTGTGGAGAAAGTGTATAATCACACAGCCTGAGCAGGAAGTTGACTTGAGTGGGTATTTGGATTACTGAACTCTCATTTCAAGTGTGTGAATGCATCCAGGAGAGCTTTTCAAAACCCAACAAAGAAAGGATCATAGCTGATCACTATATGCACATTACTATACAGATTACCATCAGTTGATCGAACTGTCAAAATGCTGAATGTTATATGGCCAAGACCATATAAATGACATTTCAGAAGTTCAAAGTTAAAATAAAAACAGAAAAATGTTTTTGTTGGTTTTATGCACCCCCCCACCTCCGCTAATTAAATATATCCACTCCAAAATTGCACTACATTGAGGAAAACAATAAATTTCCTATTCTGCAATGTATAGAAATCTCCATTCACTTTGTTTGAACTTCTGAATTGTCAGTTATATGGTCTCGACCGTATAACATTTGCCATTTTGGCAGTTCGATCAGCTGAAGGCAATTCTCTTATGGATTACCTTTAGTTGACTGAACTGCCAAAATGCCAAATGTTATATGGCCGAGACCATATAACCAACATTTTGGAAGTCTGAAATTAAAATAAAAACAAAAAAAGTTTTTTTTTTTTTTTTTTTTTTTCGTAAGGGGGGTTGGGGGGGATTTCCATTCACTCTGTCTGAACTTCCGAAATGTGAGTTATATGTTCTTGGCCGTATAACATTTGACATTTTGGCACTTCGATCAACTGAAGGGAATCCTATTATACAATATGATAACAGTTAAGCAGGAGACTGACCACAAGTCCACCTCCAGATAACCGAAGAGGAAGGATGATGGGGAGTATCACCTGATGGACACCATTTCATGCTAATCTCCATTTCTTCTTCAATTTCCAGTCCTCTGTCTGTTTTACTTTGAACTTCCTGGACCTAGCATTTCCATTTCTTAACCTTCATATGTTTTCTCCTACAGGATTCTGCTGATGAAGCACCTTTCCTACTCTCTAACCTATTGTGCCATATTGCTGCAGCCACATACTTTATTACTATGTCATCTCCTAGCCTCGTTTGAGTGTCTTTGTTTATTCTCACTCCTTTTAGACTTCTAATGAAATCACCACAAATATAATGCCATTTTTTTTAACAATCTTATTTGTGCAAATGCTGAAAACCTCCAAGCTGTGGTATGGTACAATATCATCGGTCTTGTTACACGTGCTCTGATACAGTACAATAGCCACTGGCTGCTTTGCTCTTTCTCTGCTACAGTACAAAAGCCATCAGCTTTTTTGCATTTACTCTGGTACAATACTGTACAAGAACCATTGGCCTCATTTCATTTCTTCTGGTACAGGACAAAATGCATCAGCCTTGTTGCACTTCATCTGGTATAGTATAAGAATCATGGGCATTTTTTTAATTCTTCTTGCATGGTACAAGAACCACCAGCCATGTTGCAATTCCAAAGATATGCAAGAACCATTGACCTTGTTGTACTTCCTCTGCTGTGGTACAAGAACCATCGGCCATTCTACACTTTCTCTGGTACAGTACAAGAGCTATTGGCCTCATTGCACCTCTTATTCCATGCCTTAGAGATGGCAACGGAGAATAGTGAGTCACAATAATAATTATTGGATTTATTAGCAAAAGTTAGTTTAAGTTCTGAGGATCTTATTCTTCTATTTGGTACATGCAATTGGATGAGATTTGAAAGCGAGGGTGTTTTAGGTGCTTAGAAAAGTATTATGTGCACTGTAAATGGGTTCCTGTCACATAGTCGAACTTGTACAGGTTTGAATCCCATATGGTCAAGACCATAAGTTCGAACTTCTACAAATTCGAGCATTTAAACGGAAATCTCTGTAAGGGGAGGTTTCCGTTCATTTCAATGTGGTGCGATCTCAGAGTTGGTATATTTAAGTAGCAGGGAGTGTGGGGGCAGAGGGGGCCTTACCCCCCTGCTTACAACAGTTTTTGTTTTTTCTTGTTTTTTTTTTTCACTAGTTAAAGTTTTGCAACTTCGAATGGAGTGGTTCGAACATTCCGTGTTCGAAGTTATAACATTTCGACTATGTGATATAGACCCCTGTGAGTAGCTATTAGAAGGTGATGTGTTGAAGAAGTTCACGACATTTGCGGGTACTGAGCACCATGCAGTAATGGGAGACGTTTGGGAAGCTGCAGGCAAATTTGCTAATTTGTTGTAGGTGTTTCCTAGTTTGTGTTTGGTGGAAGAGTTGAGATTTGTGAATATCGATGAGGCATATAGGAGAGGAGGAAGAAGAAGGGAGGTGGCACTGTTTTTTTTTTTTTTTTTACTATGATAACTTAGCAGGTGCTTTGTTCTGTAAAGAGAACCTAGTTTGCAGTGTGTCTTTTTGACTTCAGTGTTAATGTGCAGATCAAATTTTAACTTCTTATCAGTGATAACTCCAATTATTTTTATTAAATAAGAAACATCTTTGTTAAATTATCACATATGATATAGGCAATCATACATTTTTATAAATGAAAAAAAAGCATATCAATATAATTTTAGTTGCATCACTTACAATCTATCCAGTCATTGTCAAACACTGCATAGCTCATTCAAATCTTGCCTTCTTTTAAACCTCATTCCTCCTCTGTGTAATTTGCTCCTACCTTTTTTGAAAGATCCAAATTCCAGTTGTTTTATCTATTTCACTACTTCTAATGCAGTTGGTTTAGACTTTGATTTACATTTTCTAGTAAATGCTTTTTTTGGCAACTATCATAACTAGTCTCAGCAAGGCCTTACTATGCCGAGGCAGTTCCGATTCAGTATCACAGCTCAGAAAAATTATTTCCTTAGTTACACCAAATTGTTCACCCAGTATCTATGACAGAGTAGTCTGCAGGGAATCTTTAAAGTGTAGCAAAACACAAGCCTCTTAACTTCCCTTAAGGGCTCCTCTTGAACCTCTTGTAAGAACAAATCCAAAAACAAAAGAAACAGAGTCGAAACTGGACGTAATCTTTTATTATAAAACGTAAGCGCTTTCAGGTTAAAAAACCCTTCATCAGACAAACGTCACATAACCATGACAGTCTTTAAATATTAAAACTTTTCTAAAAGCAACCAAATACTTTCTATACTTGACCCGCCTTTTCTTTAAGGCTGGTTTTAAAGGTACAGAACTATTTAACCCAAGTGGGTTGTCAGCAGCCAACTGTATGATCCAGCTTAACTTTGCATACTCTGTATCATTGACAATGCCCCCCCCCCTTTTTTTTTCATCTGTGCAACATGCAGAACCATAAAAGCAAAAGTATTATCTGGAAAGCTAGAAACATGTATAATATCTAACAGGGAAGCCAGGGCTAGACCATGGTTTTCTGATAATAAAGAACAGCAGCGAGATAGGTTGAAGCCATCTAATAAGTATGACAACAAACCCAAAGTAATGCTACGTTATAGTAACAATGTGTATGGGATATGTGATATTATTAAGCAAAACTGGAAGATACTAAGATGTGACAATCACTTGAAGGGCATTTTAGATGAGAAACCTAGATTTACCTTCAAGCGAAATAGCAATATAAAAGACATGTTATGCATAAAACCTGGTTTGAAAAATAAGAAAGCGGCTAACAGTGTTTCCTCTGCACATATGCGAACAGGGACTTTTCCCTGTAGGCATTGCAAAGCATGTTCAAATGTGAATGGTTTAAATTATTTTATACATCCTGTTACAAACAAAAAAAATACGCATTTGAGTTTTATGCAAATTGCCATACAGAGAATGAGGTTTACTTGGCATGCTGGAAGTCATGCCCGAGTTTTTATGTTGGAAAAACTAATGGTAAGGTAAAAACAAGAATACTGCATCATTTGTCATCTATTAGACAGAAGGATAAACATAATGCATTGTACCAGCATGTTTCTAGCTTTCCAGATCATACTTTTGTTTTTATGGTTCTGCATATTGCACAGATGAAAAAAAAAAGTGGGGGGGAGACATTGTCAATGATAGAGTATTCAGAGTTAAGGTGGATCATACAGTTGGCTGCTGACAACCTACCTGGGTTAAATAGTTCTGTACCTTTAAAATCAGCCTTAAAGAAAGGGCGGGTCAAGTATAGAAAGTAATTGGTTGCTTTTAGAAATGTTTTAATATTTAGACTGTCATGGGTGTGGAGACATGCGTGAATGGGCGTACCTTCGTTGAAGGTTGTGCGTCAGAGCTGGCAACTCTGTATGTAAAAATCTACTGCCAATCATTAGCGGACTGGAGTTCCGCTGTGGCGACCCCTAACCGGGAAAAGCCGAAAGACACAACAACTATCATGGGTATGTGAAGTTTGTCGGATGAAGGTTTTTTTAACCTGAAAGCGCTTACGTTTTATAGTAAAAGATTATGGCCAGTTTGGACTCTGTTTCATTTGTTTTTGGAATCTTTAACGTCTGCCAACTCATAACACTCCCAGAAAATATGTTCCAGTTACCTCTTTCTTCCCCATCACACCTCTAACAATTGCTGTCTACCTGAGTAAACCTTCTTTGGAGTCTACTTTGGGTATAAAAATACCTATGTAAACACTTCCAAGCAAAGATCCTAAATCTTCAAGACTCTGTTGCTTATTTGGGAGATGTAAATATATCCCCCATTGTTTCTTTGTGAATTGCTTATCCAATACCTCTTTCCAATTCTTTCTAACCTCCTCTGATTGATTCTTATAGTTATTATGCAATATTTTTATATGCACTACTAACTATTCCATTTTTAACAGCAGCTTTTATTCTAGATTCTACTAAAAATACTACCAGTGCTGGTCTTTCACTTAGGGTCCCCCTATTTCTTTCTTTTTGCCTAGACTCTGATATCAATCCTTAATAGGAAGGCAATCACTAGCCTGCAGTCCAAATATATTCTTTGCCTCTTCCCATTCTATTACCTTTCCCTCTCCAGTACCTTGGTTCTTTTGCCAGGTTTCTCCAATAAATTCCAGCCCCCTCTTGCGTATTGTCTGTATCCTTATTTCCAGTCATCCATATTTGTGTTGGTGACATTTCCAATTTTTGAGTTGCTTGAGCAGATAATAGTAAGGTCAGTGTTGTTTTGATGTATCTATTTAGGGAGGAATAGGATTAATTTGGTTTTGTTGGGTTTAAGAGCAATTTATTGTTTCTAAGATGGGAAGATTTGGGTCTGAGCAAACTACATTTGAGTCATCAGTATATTATACTTTGGTGGTGAGTTTTGATTCCTTGTTTATGACATTAATGAAGATGTTGAAAAGTACTGGCCTGCTGTGTTTGCCCAACATTGAAACATGTGCTGCATTAAACTCGTATAGTATTTAAAATCAAATAGCTTCAAGATTTCCATTTATTCATATACTGTTTCTTCATTTGCAGACTCCATCTGACTGATATTCTCCAACCTTAACTCTCTTTCTCTGCCTTTACCTCCCTTGTCATATTCAGTAATAATGCTTAAGAATTAAATACCTTGTTGGTTTCTGACCAGTGACCCTACCCAAGACCTGACCCCCTCTGTACTCAGTGTTCTGACCAACATCTCTGGCTAGACTTGTAAGAGTGATAGTTGACCAAATTACTGAAATATGTCTGTTAAAAAACGTTTGTAATTATTGCATTTTGTTCTTCCTGGGTCTCCATTGAAAATATTTTTTTTGATTAAACAAAGTTGGACTAACCCAGTAAAAAAATGCAAAATAAATAAAATATGTCTAATGTCTCTGGCCATAAAACTTCTTCACCACCAGCAACAGCAACATGTAGTTATCTGGAAACAGACTGAAGCCGTACTCTCCTGTTAATTCAGAATTTTCTGGCATAATCATATCAATCCTTTCTGCCAACACTTCCATCACCATCAAAACTAATTAGATAAAGAGAGCAGCCTCACGTCATTCTAAGTTGTAATATATTGCTATGGATAAATCATCCTTTGACCATTGCTGTCATCTTTGATTGTCTTAAAGGGGCAAGATACCCCATTTAAGGAAGTTTTTCTTCAGCCCAACTTGTTCCTTTTTCTGAAATTAAATGTGCCTGACAAGAGAATTAAGGAAATTATGCATATGAAAAGAGATTAGCCCCATTGCCGGTTCTGGCTCCACATTTTCCATTTTTTACCATTTGCCTCTGGTCTGCTAGAGTTTTTTTTTTTCTTTGATAAAACTAGATTGAGCCTTATTCGGAAAAGTGTGTGTGTGTCTGTGTGTGTCTGTTTGTGTGTCTGTATGTGTGTGTGTGTCTGTGTGTGTCTCTCTGTGTGTGTCTGTGTGTGTGTGTGTGTGTCTTACTACCAGTATCCCGATATATATTTCAATATCTGTATTTAAAAGTTTATAGTTTACCATGCGATTCATGTCTCTCTTTACCATTAGTAGGACTTACAAGCACATCATTTCATATTATATGTAGAAGCACGACAGGACAAATTCTTTCCAAATGTTTCCAGTACCACCTTTATTACTTTTACCAATTCACCTTTACAGAACTCGGTTTGAATCCCAGTCTGGTCCTGTCCATATCCACACATTTCTTTTCCTGCAGTCTTTACCAGCATGTTTTACACATACTGTTACTGTCCTTCAAACAATGTTTTTCACCTTCTATTTGTTAGAGTGCCTGATGGCAATTTGCAGATGTCTGCTCTTTAGTCGAACGTGTGTCCCTCAAGTCTGCACTTAACATTCCATGGCACTATGTTATTGCTCCAGCCTTCCTTTATCTATCAACCTGCATCTCTTTCTCCCTAATCCAGCTTCACCATATTAATTTTGCAGAATCTCTTATTGAGTATTTTATTCTGCACATTCACTTATCTTCCCTTTCCAGTAAATTCTTCATCTGCTCTCTTTTGTCTTCTATAAAATGTATCCAGGTCCGAAAAAAATCCTTGCAGATTTGAGAGCTTGTGATTTAATGTTTTATATATATATATATATATATAGATATAGATATATATATATATATATATATAGATATAGATATATATATATTATGTGTATATATATATATATATAGATTTAAAAATATATATATATAGATATACATACCAATATATATATATATATATATATATATAATACATATATATATAATTATATGTGTGTGCGTATGTATATATATATATATATATATATATATATGTGTGTATATATATGAGGAGAGCATACACTGCTGATATATCATCAGTTGTTGACCCAAATATGTTCTCAGTAGTAAATAAACATTTTCATACAACACAGAGGAGATCAAATCACATTTCTGAGTAAATAATTAAATGCAAAATGATGCAAATAACATTAGACTACTTCAGGAACAAAGCAGTCCTTTCTCCAGCACAATCCTAGTCAAAACTCAGACATGTATCCAATGAAAAGTGCATTTTTGGTGAACAAATTAATACTAACGACATTACACATGCCCTTCCAGTGACAAAATACATAATACCAGAAAAACAGCTTCTGTATGTCAGGTGTGGTGTATCTAGCGAGGTGCTTCATTTATTTCAGCTTTTACATTAGAAAAACACTCAAATTTTACCAGCAGAGAGATGCTGTAAGAAATAGGTATGGGCATAATGCACTCTGCAAGCACTCTGCGTTCTCACTTCATTTAGTCAATTTTTTTATGTCCTAAAAAATGTATATAACCCTCATCTCCTCCACTGCCAGAAATTTATAGCCTTTTCTTCAAACTAAACAGATACAATTGCAGATCAAATATGACTTCTATCACACGCCGAGGGTCAACAGATATTTTCCATTTTATGGCTCCTTAAAGTGAGAAAACTGTAACACAAAACAATTTAGGACTAGAATTGTAAGTTGCGCACTATACATGCCATGTCTTTAAGTCAAATCAATACTAAGATTTTAGTTTGTTTCTGTATTCCAAAGTTCTAAGCATATTTTCTGTTAAAATTTAGTTCATAGTTTTGTGCCAGTCTGGATACTTTTGGTGATCAAACAAAAACACATATAATTTGATTTCACTATTTGTTACTTATTAACCAGAACTGTACCTGTTCCTTATCAGGTTTCCCACATGTTAATATAGAAATATAAATATTACTTACTGATCAACAGTCACAATATGTTACTAACTTTTATTTTGAGTATGTATTGATATATATACAAAAGAATGTTATTGATAAGCAGTTTGCAAAAAAATTCTGCATGTCTGTCAACGAGCGAGTAAACAACATGCTGTTAGTACTCCATAAAACCAGAACAGATGTAATAATGCAGTTGAAATTATTTACATTTGAAGGCAGTAGACATCTAGGGACATATTAAAATACCCTTATAAGGGCATAAATAAGAAATACAACCCTAGCTGGGCTGTATAAATGAACAAACACAGAGCAAACAAATAAATGCTTCATTGAAGAGAAACATGTCATCCTGATGTGTGCTTCCAATAGAAGCAGTCAGACAATGGGGAAATGAAACTAAACACTTTGCTGCTGCCAGTAATATTTAAGACTTTCCCAAATATGAAAATCTGCATGGGCCCATAAGTACTAAAGAAAAATCTCTTGTGGAATAATTACTGCAAGTTCAGATATTTACATTTTCTTTATTACCTTTTTATGTGAGAAATGCCCTGTAAACACAAGAACAACAAAGAGTTCAAATGTTCTCAACTATTTCATTTCTGTGGCGACCCCTAACCGGGAAAAGACAACAACAACCATTTTTTTTCATGAAAAATATAGCAATGCCAAAAAGTAAAAAAAAGTGTTTTGAGGGAATCCTGGTAGAGTACACGACATTGAAGTTAAACTGCACTTATAAGCCAAAAAAATGAAATAAGACAAAATAACGGTGGTGTGTATATATGCAGTTATAAGCAAGCAACTGATACTTTGCTTTTAAATATCCACATGTCAGGATAATGCACTGAACATGTAAAGATACATGATACATGCAGCAAATGGCTGTCAATAAATTTTCTGTAAACAAAATGCTCCATATCAACTCCTAGGAGTTTTGGGAAATGCAACCATTAAGCCTTAAAACTTTCAACCTTAGTCTGCACCTGCCATGTCATAGAGGACTAGATCAGTTAAACCCTTGGTAAATTAGTGAATACCCATCCAATTATCCAGGTCTCTTCTGAACTTAAGTAAAAAAAAAAAAAAAAAAACCTCTTAAGCTAAAAAAATTGCAAACCCTGCAAACAAACAAAGAATATTGTTCATGGGTAGGTAATAGACTATCATCCCTAGGGCCTATAAAAGCCTAGCCATAACGATTCCCTGGCTATTGCTTCCTACAAATATTTACTTTCCTGGACCTCTGTCTAGCAGGGCTACTGATGTGATCCCCGGTGGGAATTTCCTATCTCCCATCCAGTCGTCAAGGTTCCTCTTGAAGAGGGCCATTGAGGCGCTCTGCCTGACATGTATGGGCAGCTTATTCCAGAGTATGGGGAGTCTCTGGTTCAGGAACCTATCTCTGCAGCATGTTCTATTCATCATGATGACAAGGTTAAGATCCCTGGAGCATGTGGCTCAGAGGGATTGGGATTTCCTTAAGTGTATCATGTCCATCAACTCTGGGTTTGACATGGCCTTGTATGTTAGGCAGAGATCGCCTCTGAGTAGGCGATAAGCGACAGAGTATATCTGGAGTTTCTTTAGACGGTCAGCATAAGGCATCTGCTTTAGGCCTGTGATTCTTTTTGTGAGGTATTTCTGTGGCCTTTCTAATTGTTGCAGATGTCTTATGAGGTACATACCAAATGGGGCATTGTATTCTATAATGGGTCTAATGAGAGATGAGTGCAGAGAGACAATGACCTCCTTTTCTGGATGAAAAGCCCTTAGTGATAACGGTTGACTATTTAAAACAAGGCAGTGGAATTATAACATAGTAAGACCAAAATAAGTGTCCATATTAGCCTATCTGGTAATAACCTCTTAGTAGGGAACACCAAACCATAATATGGCACCAGTGTACCCACGTGCTATACATAAGTGAAAGAAGGTGCTGCTTTTATACTAACTTTCCCCTTATTACAAAAAATCACTGCTCTTAGCCAAAATAAGATTATTTTTTTTAGCTTTGCATTGTGCCACACAGTAACCTGCAAACAATCTGTCTCCGTGTCCATAAGTAAAAAGATAAAGGATGGGCTACTATTTATATAGGGGGTTGTGTTAGACAGCACATTGTTCGACCCTAATTTGTAGAACAAAACCATTTGTCAGCCCAAGGTCAACACAAATATCTGAAGTAATCATGATGGCTTTTTATGGAGTACCTGCATAAGGAAACCTAAAATACAACATCCAACAGTAGGCTTTGTAGTAGGAACCCCAGTAAATAAAGGGATATTGATTCTTCCATCTGCTATTTTCGTTTACACCAAGGGTCTCTAACACTGCTGCTTCAAGGACATGTAATTGTCAAATATACTGTGCATGAGACCCATTCGATTTGCACTGGTACGTAAAATAAAATAAATGATTTGTAAAAGGGCCATGTATAAATTAAAGTTTTAGTAATATATCCATATAAAAATAGGCTCATCACTTTCTGAGACCATGTTGTGAGCATCAATCCTTTTTTTCAGATTCTATATAGTTTTATCTATTGTCTGCTTCTACATTTCCTTGCCATCTTTTAAATTCAAATTAAAGCAGACAAGGAATGTGACATGCTGTGCTGTAGCCTACCAGTAGATGTGTGATCTGTGTATGCTAGAGTTCAGAGTATCTCTCTCAAACTTTGTGATAAATACTGAAATATGAGCAGTGTCATCTGTGATCTCTGTTTTTTTAAATTGTGATACATCCAGTAATGTGATGTTTGGACTGTGCTATTTTTGTACTTGGAAGAATAGTATATATGTTTTCAAGGGTCTATATCACCACATCGAATGGTGATAAGTTTGAACGCCCTTTGTTCAAACCGAAAAGTCCGAAAGCCCTAAACCGAGAAGTTAGGGAACATTGTTTTTTTTCCCAGGGAAAAAAATAGGTGGGCTGTCTTCGGGACTTGGCTATTTCCTCCACTGTAGTGCGATCTCAGAGTTGGTATATTTAAGTATTGGGGGCACGGCCCCCACTTTAGTTTCCTTTAAAGTTGTGATTTTTTTTTTTTCATGGAGCAGCAATTTTTTTTCCCTGGGAAAAAAATCACTGTTCTGTGAGTTCGCTGTTTACAGTTTTCAGACTTTTAGGTTCAAACAAAGGGCGTTCAAACTTATCACCATTCGATGTGGTGATATAGACCCTGTTTTCAAGGGTATCTATTAGCAATGCAGAGCAATAAAAAACAAAAAAAAACCTCTCATGTCATTAATGATCTATAGTGCTACATTATTGTCTGTAGCTCTGAGCATGTACCTGTCATGAATATCAGGGCTCCCATTGCACCCAAAGCAATTAATTGATTCTCCCTGTAGCCTCATTAACATGAGGTGAGCAGTAATAATGAAGATGGTTCCTCACAGCCTAAGAACATGTCTAACGTGTTGCTCAAGCCACAACTTTAACAGTGCCAGAACTATTTCAAACCTACTGTCTCTCCTCCAATTCCTTATGACATTAAATGCTATTCTAAGCTCTTTTTTCATTAAAAATGTTTTATTAATTTTATAAAACAATAGTTTAACAATATAATAGATGCAGAGCAAAAAAAAACTATATACAGTGTTCATAACAAAATAAATGGCATGCATAGGAAATACACTTAGTATTTTTCTAAAATGTTAAACAATTTCTTTCAAGCAATTAAATGGTTGGCTGTATTATTTATTTATTTATTTCACATTTGTTAATGGGTTAGTCCAACTGAGTTTGCAAACAAATCCATTTTCAGTAGAGACCCGTGGGGAAAAGCCCCAGCAAACGTAAAGATAAAATGACAATATACAAATATTAAATAACAATCACAATACAAAATAATTGTCAAAAAGAACAAGTTATTGACTTTTTGCATTGCATTGATAGTAAGCAACCCATTTTCAGTGGAGACCCAAGGGGAAAGAGCCCTAGCCAACATAAGCAAAGATAAACATACAGGACAAAAACTATTAAAAATAACACTGCAAATACGAAATTAATTACAAAGGGAAAGCAAAAGAAAAAAAAATTATGAACAATAAGGATTGCACTGATAGTGGTCTAAAAATGTACTACATATGAGAGTAAAAAGATAAGCGTTTTTCAAAAGGAGGACAATGTATAGAAATTTATAGGAAGTGGGGGGGGGAAGATAAATAGTGTGGAGAATGGAAGGGAGAAGAAAAAGGAGGCAACTATAGTAGTAGAGGTGAAGGTTTAGGAGGTTAGTTCTTCTCATTTTTATAGTAGCAATCTCAATGTTACAAGTAGACTTAGCTAGATGAAGAAATTTGGTTCTAAATACAGGAGTAGACCGTGATTTCCAATTATTTCTGACAGTTGTGCTTGCTACGGAAAGAACTGACCACAGTAAAAATAACGGGCTTCTAGGAATGACGTCTGGAACAGGAACACTGAAAAGCATAAGAGAATCAGAAATTATACAATTGTCATTCCATAAAGCTTTACAGAGATACTTAAAATCTTCTCAAAATGGACAGATTACTTTACAACTAACAACCATCTGGATCTAGTCAGCATCAAGCAGTCTACATCACCACCATTTTACCTCATGATTCTTATATATTATTGCTATTTTGTGACGAGTTAGAAAGCATCTGTGCAAGAATGTCCACATACATATTCCCCATTACAGGGAAGATGTGGACCCTTTTGCTGACTCTAAACAAAGTTTTTTATCCATTGTTGAGAATTCTTGTCTGTTTACTTTAGTAGAATAATTCCAGAAAGAGATATCTGTCTTCCCATAATCATTTCTAAGGATCTGGTAGAGTATAGATATGTAAGAAGTTATCTTAAATGCACCATTATTGATAGTTGAGATGAAATCTAAGATTTTTGGTGCATTCTTTCTACATGTCTTTAGTGATGTTATGGGCTTGGCATGTATGAATTCGTTACAGGTTGCATATCTAGCCAGTTACAATTCTGTAAGCTATATCTAGCAATCAGGTAGTCTATGCTCTTCTAAGCTCTTTAAGGTAAGAGTTCTATACATGTAAATTTATCAGATATAGACTAAGTTTTTAAACATTTCTAGTTCATGACCCCTTTAAAAACACCTCAGTAATAATTAAAACAGTAATCAAGTGTACAGGAAGTGTGACAGCTGAAATAATTCAGTTATAAACCAAAACAGTAAAATTGGATATCTTTTGGGAAAATGCAACACGCCTCATTAATTTTATACTCATCTGAATAGTTTTCATTTTACTAACCCCCACATGCAAGACTTTTAACAGTAAAATGTCTTGTTAGTGAAACCTGTTGCCCAAGTTTGTACCACAGTGTGAAGAGTATTCCAGTGATGGTAACAGTACTCCACAAACAAATTTGGAGATGATATTAAAAATACTCCTAGAAGGGCATGCAGAAATGTAATTCTAGCAATGAACTTGAAAACTGTTTATTCAGCACTACATTTGCAGGGCAGTAAGAAATGTGGAGGATGATGATCAATGCAGAAGAAAAAGAAAGATTTACTAAAGCACCTATCCAAAGTCAGTTAGTATAAAGGATACCGTGTGCCGTTAAATTCTCCTTAGCGTGGTTGTCACTCGGTAACTGAGACCACAGAGATGTCAAAATGTTTGTTAGAGTGGTTACATACACACACACCCTCTCATAAACATATACAACACCATTTACCTGCTTTGGCAACCTGACTGGGTGAGACATTCCTGCATTACTGTTTGGATTTCCAAAGTTGGACTACATAAGTGCATGCTAAAAAAATGCTGCTGTACACTTATTTTCTGCTGCTGTCTTGGTACATTTGCATAATATGGATGTGTATGCAGTACATTTCTTGCAACTGTCCTGGTGGAAGGCCACAGTACCATATTGTACAATTAGCTCTATTAGTATAGTCCCCACTTACTTACTATTGCATTCACTTGTGGCTCCAAAAATGGCGCTTCTCTATATTGCCATTCTCTGCCATATACCTGTAGATATGTGTGTGTATGTGTATATATATGTGTATATATATATATATATATATATATATATATATATATATATATATATACACCCACAATGGGTCTACTGCTCTACATCAAAAGAACACTTCTTCGAAATAGAGCAGGAGACCCACACTTCAGTGAAAGTTCACTTCAACGAAAGTGCACTTTTGCTGAAGTCTAGTTCCCCGGGCGACCCAAAAAAAAAAACACTAAAACATGTTTTTGCAGGGGGGGCGAACCCCCCTGCACTAAACATGTGGGGGGCTGTTCCCCCCCACACACACCCTACTTTAATATACCAACTCCAAGATTGCACTACAGTGGGGAAAAGGGAATATTCCTATTCTGGGCTGTAGTGTGACTGCCGAAGTCAATGCTCGAAGTTTCACTACTTCAAACAAGTGGACTTGGTGAAGTGGGTTTGAAGAAGTGAAACTTTGAACATCATTTATAATGCTAATAGCAGTGTTATTGATGGCAAGGGCTTTTTAAAATATTTTAACTAAACTGCCTTAGTTTTTATCAGCACTGCTTCACCTTCAGTTTAAGAAGTGTTATGGATATCAAAGTAAATTCAACAGATGGTAAGCCAGTCACATCAATGATATGCCAACTTATTCTATGAGTAGTTAATTGAAGGTTTTTCTAATATAAATGCTGCAGAATGCTTACTTCAGCCTCTAACCATATGCAATAAAAAATGGCCACCACAGTATAGCATCTAGCCATATGCAATAAAAAATGGCCACCACAGTATAAGGACTGGCTTGGTGACAAAGAATGATGCAACACCACCCTACAAGGAAACAGAACTTTCTATTCTCATCCTTAAAGTGACAGACTGTGAAACAGATGATCCTGCAACAAATAAAATAAAACAAAGAAATTATTTTCTAATCTGTTTCCTTTAAAACAGTGACAGAGATTTACTGATTTTTTAAATGAGATTTGTCCTCTCTATGCAGTTATGTGATAATGAAGTTGATATATTTAATTAGGGGGTGCACCACATGAGGAGTCCCTCCCTGAAAAATAATTTGTAGATTTTTTTTTCTCCCCATCACGTTCAAGCTTTAGCAGCTTGTACTCATATGGTTGGAGCTTCAGTCAATGATATTTAGCGATGTAGTAGAATTAAGTACTCTGAAATGGAGGACTTAGCCATAAGGGTCAACTCAGACTGGATAAGTCATGCACTAAGTGGCCACGGTGATCAGCTATGATCATATCATTTTTTTTAAATATTGCATCTTACCTTCAACTAACTCCATTTTATAATTCAAAGTTATTTTCTTATTTTGGCGCCATTGCTCTTGTCTTACAGTGCCATTATTTCAGCACATCTTCGTAAAGTGCTGAACATTCGTACAACTTTGTATGTAACAACACATGCCATGTTTTCTACATGGTTAATCAATGATCTATGTCACTTGCAGCATGTGAGAAAATGTGGAAACTGTAACCCCCCCCACACACACACACACACGCACACAATCAGAATATCTGTTTATGTATTGTTAACAGCAGGACAAAAAATGTGTTATATTTATAAGTTCATAGGCAAGTACTAGGTTAGCTGCCTTTCCAAGTCATTTTAAGCCTGGCCAGTTTCACTTGTTGGGCTTAAAATAGCCTATCCCATTTGGTTATAGCTTGACCTTGCCCATCACATGGTGGATACTTGTATATTACCCATAATAAGAATAAATAGGATCATACCATAGATAATTTGGTGGGGCCCATGCATCAGATAAAGCATTTTGGATCTGCCTTTGTCCAGTAGTAGTACATGGAGCAGTCCTGAGTTAAATTTGCTGTTTCTCATCCATAGATCTAAGTTTAACTTGAAAATAAACAGGGATGAACTTTGTTTTATGTGGATGGGGAGTCTGTTCCAGAGCAATACGATATATGCCTTTCCCTCTAAATTGTTCTGTTGATGTTGCAGAAGAAGTTTTGATCCCCAGACTGAGTAATTGTAATGCCATTTGACTTGCTGATGTGCAGTAAATTCATTAGCAATTTGTTGTAGGATGCCTTGTATGGCAGACAAAGGTCACCTCTTTGCAGTCTGTAGGATACCGAGTATAGTGACAGTGCTTTGAGTCAGTTTGTGTAGAACATGTAGTTTAGGCCTTGTATTCTTTTAGTAAGGTATCTCTGTGGGTGTTCCATTTCCTGCATGTGTCTGGACAGATGTATGCCAAGGGGAGTATTGTATTAAAATGACTGGCCTAATGAAGGCTGAGTAAAAGGTGACAATGACATCCCTAGATCAAAACCCAATCCCTTTGTTTATAAGTGCAATATAGAAGGACTTTCTTACAACAACAGACACATGTTTGTCAAAAGTTAGGTCATCGTCTACATAAGTTCCCAAATTCCAAACAACTGGGTCAGCTATTAGCGCGGTATTGCCAATGTGGTAGTTCCCTGGTGTAGATGACTTGCTAAAGAATACAGTAATGCAATTTTTGTTTTCTAGTTCAGTCCATGATTTTGGAACCAGTTATTTATTTGAGACAGACCTTCTTGCAATCTCAAAAGCAACACCCAAATCTGCTCTGAACTGGTGATCAATAACACCACATACACAAACACCATAGATATAGCCAACCTCCTGGCAGAGAGGTTCAGCAAAAACTTCACCCCCCCCCCCGTCCCCCTCATCAGTAGATCAGGACATCCCCAGTACCTGTCTCCCTCCCCTCATCATCAGGGAGCAGGTCCTTAATCCTCTCTCAAAGGCAAAAAATACAGTCTCCATTGGACCTGATAATACCCCTGGCTGTATCCTTCATGAAATCAGGCATGAGCTGTCAGCTCCATTAGACAGCCTATTCAACCAAAGCCTGAGCACCAGCTTCACCCCAACAAAATAGAGGACAGCCACTGTCATCCCTCTGCACAAAGGTTGAGCGTCCACTGACCCAGACAATTATAGGCCCATCAATCTAACTAGCCTGATCTGCAAGGCAATGGGATGCATTATCATGAAGCTTATAAACAAGGATACTGGCAACCTCCAAACCCTTGACCCCACACAGTTTTGTTTTGTCAAAGGGAAATCATGCCTGTTAAACTTGGTCAACTTTTTTGAAACCGTCACCAAAGCCATGGATGAGGGGAAGATGGTGCACACCACCTACCTTGACCTAGCCAAAGCCTTTGACACTATTCCCCACTCAGGCATAATAGATAAACTCTCCAGCTAGGCATCAACCCATATGTTACCAGGTGGGTAGCTAACTGGGTCACTGATAGAACCCACTCAGTCAAAGTAGGGGAAGCCCCTTCTAGAAGTAGACCAGTAACAAGCTGTGTACCTCAATGATCGGTCTTGGGGCCTCTTCTGTTTGGGATATACTTTTTTGAGGTGCAAACCAAAACCAATGGTCTGTGGCTGACCAAGTTTGCAGATGACTGCAAGCTGGGTGCTGTCTTAAATTCCCCTAGTGATGTGAACATCCTCCAAGAGGGCCTTACCCAAACTAATGACTGGTGCCAGAAGCATGGCCTCAAACTGAATGCCAAGAAATGCATCATTATCCTCTTTGGGGAAAATGTCATCCCCACTAATTACCACATTACTAACAATGTATTAAGCATGCAATCAGTTGTGAGGGACTTGGGCACCCAAGTTAATAGCAACCTGATTTTTGACCACCATGTTACCTCCATTGTATGGAAGGCTTTCTACATGGCCCACCTCATAAGTAAGGGTATTTCATCCAGGAACTAGGAGGTCATAACATCCCTGTACTCCTCCCTTATCAGACCCATTATCGAGTACAATGCCCCCTTCGGCATGTACCTTGCCAAGCACATGCAGCAGTTGGAGAGACCACAGAGGTTCCTGACCATGAAAATCCAGGGTCTCAAACACCTATCCTATACAGATAGGGTAAAAGCCCTGTCCCTCTACTCAGTCTCATACAGACTGCTCAGAGGTGACCTGTGTCTGGCATACAAGACCATTTCAGACCCAGCCTTGTGGAGTTGCTGCATATCCGTTAGACAAACTTCACTCACACAACCCACACAAGGCCTTAACGTGATCTGTGACATTAATAGAACTTGTTGATGAGATAGATTTGTGTCCCAAAGACTCCCCCCATCTGTGGAATAGACTCCCTCTCCATGTCATGCAGAGTACCTTTCTAGCCCTCTTTAAGAGGAACCTGGATGGGAAACAGAAAATATATCCCTTGGATCCCACCTATGTCCCTGCTGGGCAGGGGAAACAGGTGCTGACTTTGAGGGGACATGGGCGAAATTCTTGACTAGGCTTATAAGGGCCTCCGTGCTAATAACCTAGTATCATCCTTTGAACCTAGGAACTAGACAGCTTCAAAAAACATGCGTTGAGGGTGATTCAGAAAATTGTCTGATGGGGTAAATCAAGACTGAAAATAGGATAATACCTCCATAAATAGGGACATCCTAAATCAAGCCTGAAAATAGAAATGCTCTCCAAAACAAGGAAAGTTGAGAAGTTTGTTTTAATTTTCATATTTTAACTATAATTGCATTCTAATTTAGCTTGTGTTGTTGCAGGCACACAAGTCTGTAATACACTGTTTGGGCTGCAGCAGTTTATCTTGATGCAGATAAACAAGGCTGCGAGCTGTGACAGAGCAGCTTCCTGCAGAACATGGTTCAGTTTCTTTGCCATTCATTTGTATTATATGTGATTCTGCCAATTTAATTCACCAGGCAGTACTCCAGGGCTGCTCTTGAATAGGGACACTTGTATCCAGTGGGCTTTCCCAAGCTATTAGCAAATGTGTTTTGAATTTCTGTATCCTTCACATAGATGCTAATTAGTACTTCATCGCATGCTATTTGAATTTGACTTGTGGGTTGTTGAACAAAAGCTGCTGCTCATGTATATTGTCTGTAATTGTTTTACTTTATTAATTACACCAGTGAATGAATTAATTCATTAACAGACCTTGGTTGTACGATATAGTCAAAATGTACTGCCTTTTAGTAGTCTAAATATGTTGCAATTTAGTAATATATTTTACAGCATCTTCTTTATAGCCTCCAGCAACTGCAAAGGGGTTGACATTTGTCATGTCATATAGATTGCATTAAATGGAGTGATGATCAGAGCTGTACAATGTTTAGCATCCATCGTGTTGTTGTTATTGCATTTTATTGTGATATGGTCTTCTCGAGAAGATTAAATTGTAAAGATTGTCTGCATTTAGTTAAAAACTCTTAGTCAGCACAGTGGACTAAAGCTTCAACTTGTTAAAGAGTTGCTTCCTGTGGCAAGGGTGCAGGGTTTGAATTTTTCCACCTTCATTTACCTACTGTGTGATTTATTGAACAAGTGTCTTAAGCAGACAGTGCTTTGGAATAAATGGGAATTTGGTTAGGCTCCTTAATGGTCTCCAGGACTTTATACCTTGTAATTATGAACATGTTGTTTTGTTTGTCAGACATTCCCTATTGCAAAGCTGATCTAGTACAGGAAATATTACGGCAGTATCACCAGCACATCATTTTTTAATGCAATATAGTACATTTATTCTTCAAGGGTAGCAAGCCCTGTATTAATGTGAAATTATTGAGATGACATTTACTTCTGGAGAGACTGCACATTGTGATTTTGCGTATGTTATCAGGTGGCTAATATTTCTTATGCGCTCATAAATCCAGTTGTATTTAAACTGTGCTACGCATGGCTGGATCTTATGGTATTATGTTAGTGATCTTTATACAACTTCATCTTCATCCAAAGCTATCAATAAGATACATGTAATTTATCTTTTCATGACAATGAGTGGTACATACAATCAACAAAGTGGTGAGAACTGCTGGTGGGGGGATCTCTGTGATAAAAGTGCATTATGCTCTTATAATTTTAAATGATTTTTAATCGGGCTTTATAAGACTATTGTGCGTATGTGCATGAAGTAACTTGGAATATTTTGGCTACTTTGTTGCTGTGTGAAACAAATTTGACTTATATGACCTTATGACTTTGGTCCTTATTATCATTATTATGTTTTGACACACACATCTGAAAAGAATGCAGTCAAAAATGTAGCTACAATTGTTGGGCTTGGGGGTGGGTGTGTCTGTAAATAAAAAAATTGCCCTGCCTAGCTGACAATGTTAAAAAGTCATTCATCTGTGTTTGCAAGACTAGTATGCATTTGTGTAAATCAAACTGGGATACTTTACTGTAAATACTTTTTTTTTCATGATCGGATATGTGATGTGTAGATGATACAGTGACTATGACTGATGAGTACAGATATTGGTGGATAGTAAAGGCGGCAGTTTGAGTGACCTTTTATGGCTGAAATGCGAACTAGATCATTCTGTAATTAATGCTTGTTACATTTTAACTGCTTATTGGAAAAAAATGTACAAAACTGCAAACTTAAAATGCAGTCTAACAAAAGTTGCTGTATTAAACAAGAATTATAATTTAAAATAGGAAGGTGAATGAAATAACACATGCATTTATGCACAGTCCTAAAAATATATGCGGGGGGGGGGGTCCATGGCTTGAAAACAGTCTGGAGCCCAAGGTACACTTAATATGACAGTAGACAGATCTGTGTGTTTCAAGGAAAGAGAATTTAGGCTACTGTTACTCATGCCATATCTGTTTTCAGTGTGAGAATGTTTTCTTTTGTTTAGCAAATGGTCGTCAGTGTTTTTACTAAAAATGCAAGTTTGTCTTTATTGTAAACATAAAGAACAATTACAGGTTTGAAAGTGTTTGTGGTAATTGACGAGAGGTAGCCACGTAATGAGAGACTGCATTGTCTGTGGTAGTTTCTCCATTCCCCTGCCTAGGAGCCGCATTTAATCATAACCCAGCTCTGTCCATAGAAGCTATAAATTGTCTAGCAAAGGATAGAAAAGTCAACAAAACACACAATATCATTAACTCTATACTACATAATATACATGTGAAACCTACTGAATAATTCAACAAACTAATAAAAAATAAAACATGGAAAAAGCACCACGCTAGGAAACAAAAACTGTATGTTAGTGCTTTTGTTTACTAAAAATATGTAAACTTCTTCAGACCTTCAGTTTTTGTTTCCTAGAGTGGTGCTTTTTCCATACATGTGAAACCTCATAAAGTGTATACATGGTAGAGAACTACGTATACCTAAGAATATTAGATGAAAGATAAGTGCAGCACCTGATGAGGGGAGCCTCTCCTGCAGCACCTGATGAGGGGAGCCTCTCCTGCAGCATTACTCACAATGATCATATTATTCATATATGTCCTCTTCTGTGGGGTACACTTGTACTATGTACTTCCACTCATATATGTCCTCTTCTGTGGGGTACACGTGGACAGTTGTACCATGCACTCCCACTCATATATGTCCTCTTCTGTGGGGTACACTTGCACAGTTGTGCTATGTACTACCACTCATATATGTCCTCTTCTGTGAGGTACACTTGTACTATGTACTCCCACTCATATATGCCCTCTTCTGTGGGGTACACTTGTACTATGTACTCCCACTTATATATGTCCTCTTCAGTGGGGTACACTTGGACAGTTGTACCATATACTCCCACTCATATATATCCTATTCTTTGGGGTACACTTGCACAGTTGTACTATGTACTACCACTCATATATGTCCTCTTCTGTGGGGTACACTTGTACTATGTATTCCCACTCATATATGTCCTCTTCTGTGGGGTACACGTGGACAGTTGTACCATGTACTCCCACTCATATATGTCCTCTTCTGTGGGGTACACGTGGACAGTTGTACTATGAACTCCCACTCATATATGTCCTCTTCTGTGGGGTACACGTGGACAGTTGTACTATGTACTCCAACTCATATATGTCCTCTTCTGTGGGGTACACTTGGACAGTTGTGCTATGTACTCCCACTCATATATGTCCTCTTCTATGGGGTGCACTTGGCCAGTTGTACCATATACTCCCACTCATATATGTCCTCTTCTGTGGGGTACACTTAGACAGTTGTACCATGTACTCCCACTCATATATGTCCTCTTCTGTGGGGTTTACTTGGACAGTTGTACTGTGTACTCCCACTCATATATGTACTCTTCTGTGGGGTACACTTGGACAGTTGTACTATGTACTACATCTTATATATGTACTTTTCTGTGGGGTACACTTGGACAGTTGTACTATGTACCACCACTCATATATGTCCTCTTCTGTGGGGTACACTTGGACAGTTGTACTATGTACTCCCACTCATATATGTCCTCTTCTGTGGGGTACACTTGGACAGTTGTACTATGTACTACCACTCATATATGCCCTATTCTGTGGGGTACACTTGTACTATGTACTCCCACTCATATATGTCCTCTTCTGTGGGGTACACTTGGACAGTTGTACTATGTACTCCCACTCATATATGTCCTCTTTTGTGAGGTACACTTGGACAGTTGTACTATGTACTCCCACTCATATATGTCCTCTTCTGTGGGGTACACTTGGACAGTTGTACCATGTACTCCCACTCATATATGTCCTCTTCTGTGGGGTACACTTGGACAGTTGTACTATGTACTCCCACTCATATATGTACTCTTCTGTGGGGTACACTTGGACAGTTGTACTATGTACTACATCTTATATATGTACTCTTCTGTGGGGTACACTTGGACAGTTGTACTATGTACTCCCACTCATATATGTCCTCTTCTGTGGGATACACTTGGACAGTTGTACTATGTACTCCCACTCATATATGCCCTCTTCTGTGTTGTACACTTGCACAATTGTACTATGTACTCCCACTCATATATGTCCTCTTCTTTGGGGTACACTTGCACAGTTGTACTATGTACTTCCACTCTGATGGACTTTTTGCATATCTGCAAAACAAATAGCATCAGAGCTACCCAATTAAAGTACATAAACCTTATTTACAGCATAAATAGGACATGTTGGAGTGACTGGTGTGTGTCTCAGTGAATAACCCTACTCTCAAAAAGGCTCCCCATCCATGTGAAGCAGAGTTCTTCCCCAACCCTATTCAAGTACAACCTGGACCACTGAATATGAAATCTGTAATTCATACCTGGTGTCACATATGTCTCTAATGGATAGAGGCAACCTGTAAATGTTTGACCATGCATGCCCTAATTAACACATGCTCCTAAAATAACCCGTAGTGTATCAACCTTGTTGGATACATTTGGGATGCATTGTTAGGCTTGAAAAGGCCCTTGTGGTCATTAGCCTAGTATATACCTGTGAACCTATAAAACAACATTCCAGGCTGCCCTCCCTTCCTAAAGTAAAAGAAGGTAAGTCACTAATCTTCCACTACTAATTAGTTACCAAGGAGCAGCTTGACGTGAAATAGAGTAATCTTATTGGATTTTTCATTCCAAAAGGCAGAAAACAACACAATTTAACTCAATGGGGAGTGCTGAGAGGGTTTCTGAAGATATAAAAGAGTTTTAAAAGCAATGTGAGTAGCTCTGTGATGCAAAATACTGAAAGAATAACCTGCATATTATGGGACTGCCTGAGCAAGGGGAAGATATGGACTCCATTGGGTTTATTTCAAAAGAATTGAAATTATTGTTGGAACTAGAGCAACAACCAGTGATAGAATGGGTCCAAGGAATCTAATCCAGGCAAGTCAAGTCACCAGTATCCAATTATTTCAAAAGAATTGAAATTATTGTTGGAAGTAGAGCAAGAACCAGTGATAGAATGGGCCCAAGGAATCTAATCCAGGCAAGTCAGTCACCAGTATCCAAGGAAATTTATATTTAAATGCCTAGATTATAATGACTGAGAAAAAATCCTGAGGAATGCATGCGAACTAGGCAACGTCTTAAAGATACCTGGCCATCCTGTACATATGGTGTCAGACTACAGGGCAGCATTATTAATTAAGAGGAAAACATTAGCACCGTTTCAAAGACGGGCATGTGATTTGGGCAACAGCATCATATTAAGATGATCGTCTATACTTCAGCTGAGAAAATGTAATCAGACTTTCTAATTCATTATCACCAAGAAAATATAATTCAAAGACGGTCACGTAGGTTTAAAATCCAATTTAATTCCATGAATTGAGTGTTTTTGTTCCACTGAAAGGGAATTTCATCAGAATTCAAAGTACAAAACTCTCAGATGCCTTCATTATATACATATAAAATGTTTTGTGGTGAAAGGGTTAAGATTTTAGGTTTTTGTTTAATTACGTAGTAAGCTATTAATTAACCAATAGTAATGACTTTTTTATGTATCTAATGAAGGCACTCGCTCTATTTTGTTTTCTGACGAAGTCCCCTTTCAGTGGGACAAAAATACTCAATACTTGCAATTAAATTGGATTTTAAACATACATGACCCTCTTTTGCATTATATTTTCTTGGTTCTGGTTTATTTTTATAACAGATTACATCTTTTTATTGGTTTGATTTGAATTCATTATACCTATTGATGTAGAGGTCTTAACAAGATCAGGAAGCAGCCCATAAAAAGTCATCTGCTGACACTGCTAAATCACTGGGCACCAGTAAACAATGGGATAGGCTGACGCACAATTCCTTCATAAAATCACCAATACCAAAAATAAAGGGAAGGTGCTGGAATGAAAAATTGTAAAAGCAGATAATCATGGTTGAGCCAAACAGAAATTATTCTTCCATGGTGACTTAACCGCATTTCACATAACTCCCTTCCTGAAGGGGGGAGGAGGATTGAGATAATATGGAGTCGGGGGGGGGGGGGCTGAGATTACTTGTGAAGAGTTGCAATAAACTGAAGCCAGCTGGCTCACCTTAATCCCATAGAGAGAGAGAGATAGTAGCAAAGGAGAAATATAGCTTTCAGGTGGATGAATTTGACTGGAAAATTGCCCTGAATATGTGACTTGTAAATTGAGGATTAGAAAGAGTCAGATGAAAGGTATAGAAAGTGGAGAGAAACATGGCAGCTAACAAATGCCTACTTTTATATGGTTCCTGGGTTGCTAATATTTTTATGTTTAAGAATGATTCAGGTATAAGTCTGATGCGAGTTCTTAATAAGCTATAACAGGCAAAACTCTGGGCCTAAATTATTTATTTCTTGCCTTAGTTTACTGAGTTGGGCTGGGCAGCAGGTCCAGTTTTCAGTGGAAGCCTTGGAAGAAAAACTCCACGAAATTAAGTAAAATAAACATATACTTATTTATGATAAATAACACAGAAAAGTTTTTGGTATACATTTAGATGACAGTTTTACATACATATATGTAAAAGTAATGTGTAAGTTATCAATTAAGAGCAGGTGTAAAAATAGGAAAAATAGGAGGCTGCAGCGGAGTAGCTGTAAGCTTTTTCACCTCACAGCAAGAAGTTCTCCCATTTGATTCTCGGCTGGAGCGCCTTCTGTGTGGAGTCTGCATGTCCTCCTCAGGGTTGAGTGACATCTAAAGACATGCAGGTAGGTGCGTGCATGAACGGGTGTGCCTTCTTTGAAGGTTGGACGTCGGGCTGGCAACTCGACACCATAAAAATCCACTGCTAATCATTAGTGGACTGGAGTTTCACTGTAGCGACCCCTAACCGGGTAAAGCCGAAAGACTTTAGACTTTTTTATATAATAATGTTATAAAAATTATATGATTGCTCTATGCATTTGTTGGCAACACAAGGGTCATGTTTGGAAAACAGTATGAAACAGCATGATTTTCCACGGAAAGAAGGAAGATATGTTATCAGATTGTGAATTATCATGTATGTGAGACAGTTTGATAAGTAGTGAAATGAGAAGGCTGAAGTGGTTACCTATACTGATGTATTAATGAACAAACACAAAGTACTGGCAGATTATAGTAACATTTGTGGTTATGTGTACTGATGTAGTAATGAACGAGCACAAAGTACTGGCAGGGTATAGTAACATTTGTGGTTACGTGTACTGATGTAGTAATGAACGAGCACAAAGTACTGGCAGGGTATAGTAACATTTGTGGTTACCTGTACTGATGTATTAATGAATGAGCACAAAGTACTGGCAGGGTATAGTAACATTTGTGGTTACGTGTAATGAATGAGCACAAAGTACTGGCAGGGTATATAAACATTTGTGGTTACGTGTACTGATGTAGTAATGAACGAGCACATAGTACTGGCAGGGTAATAGTAACATTTGTGGTTATGTGTACTGATGTAGTAATGAACGAGCACAAAGTACTGGCAGGGTATAGTAACATTTGTGTTACATGTACTGATGTAGTACTGAACGAGCACAAAGTACTGGCAGGGTATAGTAACATCTGTGGTTACGTGTACTGATGTATTAATGAATGAGCACAAAGTACTGGCAGGGTATAGTAACGTTTGTGGTTACGTGTACTGATGTAGTAATGAATGAGCACAAAGTACTGGCAGGGTAATAGTAACATTTTCATATGTAAGTTGACTAGTACCCATTGCACCGGCATCATCCACTACTTGGGAGGAGAGACCACCCACCCCCACTTTCATTAGATTTATACCTCTTCCAAACCACACCCTCTTTTCTCCTAAACCAATCCACTCCTACCAGCTCTATCTTAATCGATCCTCCACACTCCCCACCCTATGCACTACATACACACATTCTGACTCATTTCTAACTCACTCCAGCCCTCCCCTCCATCTAGATCTCAGCCCCCTACATACATATCAGTAATGCATCCCTACTACTCCTTAACTGCCTTTACCCTCCTACTATACTTACTCTACTCCACCTATAACCCCACTTCTCTCCATACATGCCACATTAGACACTACCACTCTCCAACTCTCCCACTATCCTCCCACTGATCTCAGTCCCACACTTACATCAGCCCACAACTTTATAATTGCTCTACCTCTATCTTCACACTCTTCAAACACATACAGACACATAGGTAGTTGCTAGGCTATCTGCCCTAGGGCATTTATAAGCCTAGCCAGAATGTGTTGGCTTTCGCCTCCCTTTTAGACTAGATTCCTAAGCCTCTGTCCAGCAGGGCCATGGAAGTGATCCCCGGAGCAAATTTACGATTTCCCATCCACTCATCAAGATTCTTCTTGAAGAGGGTCAGTGAGGGGCTCTGCCTAACATGTACTGGGATTCTATTCCAGTGTGTGGGAAGCCTTTGGGATATGAATCTATCCCTCCAGCATGTCCTATTTATTGTTGTGCTAAGGTTTAAATCCCTGGAGCACGTAGCTCTAATGGATCTGGTTTTCTTGATGTGGAGCATATCCAACAATTCCGGGTTAGACATGGCCTTGTATGTCAGGCTGAGATCACCTCTGAGTAGGCGGTAAGCAACTGAGTAGAGCTGGAGTTTCTTTAGTTGAGCTGCATAGAGCATCTGTTTGAAGCCCATGATCCTCTTGGTGAGGTATTTTTGAGGTCTCTCCAGCTGTTGCAGGTGTCGAGTAAGGTACATCCCAAACGGGGCATTGTACTCAATTATGGGCCTGATGAACGATGAGTAGAGGGGCACAATGACCTCTCTTGATCTAGATGTGAACCCTTTCTTGATTAGGTGGGCTATATAGAAGGTTTTTCTAACCACTTTGGCAATGTGATTGTCAAAGGAGAAGTTACTATCTACTTGCGTCCCCAGATCCCTAATTACTTCTTCCGTAATTAGTGGATTACCTCCTATATGGTAATTTGTGGGCACTTTGTTTTTCCCAAAGGGGTTGACTATGCATTTTTTTGCATTTAGCTTGAGGCCATGGTTCTGACACCAGGTATCAGTCTCCATAAGGCCCTTCTGGAGGATGCTCGTGTCAGCCGGAGAGTCTATTATGGCTCTCGGTTTGCAATCATCTACAAACTTGGTCAGCCACAGTCCTCCCATGTTCGCCTGTACCTCAGAGAAGTATATACCGAACAAGAGGGGTCCCAGGACTGATCCCTGTGGGACGCCACTTGTAACTGGTTTAGAGTCGGACATGGCACTTGCAACTCTGACCATGTGAGTTCTATCCCTGAGCCAGTTTGCAACACATTTTGTGACATATGGGTTGATTTTCAAGCTGATAAGCTTATTTATGATACCAGAGTGGGGTATTTTGTCGAAGGCCTTTGCGAGGTCTAGGTAGGCTGTGTGGACTACCTTTCCCTCATCTAAGTCTTTGATAAATGTTTCAAAGAAATCAACTAGGTTTAAGAGGCAAGATCTGCCCTTAAAGCCGAATTGGGTGGGGTCCAGTGTTTGGAGGTTCCCAATGTCTTTGTTTATGAGATCCATGATGATGCGCTCCATAGCCTTGCAGACCAGGCTAGTCAGGCTTATAGGGCGATAGTTCCAGGGATCCGTTGTGACGCCACCTTTGTGGAGCGGGATCACTGTTGCTGTACGCCATTCTTTGGGTACATAACTTGTGGTAAGGCTGAGTTGGAACAGTGAATTCATGTGAGGGTTTAGTTTGTTTTGGAGCTCGTGTAAGACGCAGCCCGGGATACCATCTGGTCCCATTGATGCTGTGTTTTTTAATTTGGAAAGGGCTGCTTTCACCTGAGTGTCTGTGATGTCTGGGGGACTATATTCCTCTGGGATAGACACAGGCCCTTTCGGGGGGGAGGGGGGTGAAGTTTGCACTGAACCTGTTCGCCAGGATGTTGGCAATGTCTGTGGGTTCAGTGTATTTTGTGCCATTTTGCACCAGCTCAGAGCAGATCTGAGAGCTGCCACCCAGATTCTTGATGTAGCTCAAGAACGCCTTGTGATTATCTTTAGAGACTTTGGCAATTTTTCTTTCGAAGCTGGTATTTGATGATTTTATGAGGGATCGAAGTTTCTTGCTAGTACTGATCAAGGATGCCTTCCCTTTTTGGGATTTTGCCTTGTCATGTAATAGTTTCCTCCTTCTGTTGTATAGCTTATTTATGGCCGGAGTCCACCAGACTGGTCTCCTGTTTTTGGAGGAGTGAGTCTTGGTTTTACTTGGGATGGCACAATTCATGCATTCCTGTAGGTGCTCACAGAGTACATTTGTAAAGGATTCTGTGGTTTGGGTAGCATTTTCCATTGGCTTTGAAACTTTCCACCTCGGTCTTGAGAAGTGTGAAGTTTGCTTTTGAGAAATTTTTCACAGTAGTTTCCTTGGCTGGGGGTGGGATCGGGATGTGGATGTCCATTGTGATAAGTTTATGGTCTGATCTTACCAATGAGGGATTTACCTCTGGTGTGGAACATTCAGCCCCCATGTTGGTGATGACCAAGTCCAATATGTTGTCCCCTCTTGTGGGAGTGGTGACCAGTTGTTCCATGGCATTTGAGTTTATAAACTTCAGGAACCATTGGGCAAAAGAGTTGGGACTTGAGTAGTTTTCCCAGTCAGTGTTTGGGTAGTTGAAATCCCCCAATATCATGGTGTTTGGTGAGACCTTCATATTCTCCAATATTCTCAGGAATGCTGAGTGGGGATCCTGAGACAAGGTGGGTGATCTGTAGCAGGCTATAAACTGAAAAGCAGTTTTACCTACTGTTAGTTGCACATGGATGGTCTTGTTGCCTTGTGCAGAGCCACTAACCTGGAGGTGTGGGTATCCTTGATGAAAATGGATACTCCCCCACCTTTAGTATTCCAGTCCGAGTTCTGGGGCTGAAAGGAATGGTATGCATTGAATCCTGGTAGTGCTGGGGTGCTCTCTGGAGCCTTGAACCAGGTTTCTGTTACTGCACAGATATTGATTTTCTCCAAACTGAGGAGGAGTGCCTTGAGTGCGTGCATCTTGAGGTTTAGTCTTCTGGCATTGAGTAGCATTACCCTTAGTTTTTTGTTTCTGGATTTGTCTATGGAGGTGGGTTTGTCTTTTGAGCCTTGCCTAAAAAGGCACTATGGGGGTGGCAAGAGCCTTAGCCAGTGTTAGAAAGCCTAAGGGTGACAGGTACAAGCCATCCCTGGTGAAGCAACGTGACTTGTCGAGCATATCATCCCAGGCTGATAGACACTGGATCCCCTTTGAATGACACCAATAGCTGAGCCAATTGTTAAAATTGATCATTTTGTCTTTATACTGTGGCATCATTCTTGGTGAGGGCAATATGCTACACAGGGTCAGGGTCATACCGGCCTGGGCTACATGATCAGAGAGCTCCTCTATGTCTCTTTTCATGTAGTCCAGGGAGGTATGTCTCAGGTCATTCACAACAACATGGACAACGACAGAATCATATTTGTACCTGCTGTGGAGTGACCTGCGTGCCTGTGTTATGTGGCGGATCCTGGCTCCCAACAGGCAGCTTACAGTGACCTTCTCCTTGTTCAGTCTGGTGAGTGGGATGTCAGTGTGCCTGACAATAGAGTCTCCAATTACTAGTGTATCAGGTGTGTTATGTAGCCGTAGGGGCTGCGACTGTGTGGCACACTGACTTCCTGAAGTATGTGACACGTGAAAGTTGTTGTGGGGTAGCAGTTGCTTGGATGTGTGCTTTGGAGGTCTCTGCTGCTTTGGCAGATTTTTATTTAGAGCCTCTGAGTATGTTTTTGTGAGTTTATGTGTCGTGTTTGCTGGTGCGTTTGGTCTATGTGAGACTGGTTGTGTGGTGCAAGTGGTTTCCTTCTCCTCCTGACTGTGACAGCCTTTGGTTGAGAGAGCTTGGCCTCCAGTTTGGCTGTATAGTTGCATCTCTCACAAATATTTGAGTTTGTTGGAAGAAGGAGAGGGTTGTCTGTGTACATAAGGCAATTGTAACATTGCCTCAAGATTCCCAGATTTACCAGCTGGACTGGAGAGTATACCAGAAACTGCACTTTGGACATGCCTGGATAGTTTAAAGAACTGGTTTATTGATTGTCCGGAATGGACGAATAGGGAACCTTGTACTTCTGGATAGTATAAAGGGGTGTAGTGATAAAGTTTGTTAGTGCTCACTGAGAAATTTGAACAAGTGCTCGGCGGTAGAAAGAAGGTTGAGTGCTTACATTGAGAGTTTGACTAGTTCTAAGGGAAAAATTGAAGAGCAGACTTTGTGGAGCCGAGAATTGTTAAAAGCTGTTTAAACGGTGCTGCGCGTTGCACAAAACTGCGCTAAAGCGGGTTTTAAGGCAGGGAGTTTAAAAGAGATGGGAAATGGCCCAAAGCGGCCAATAAGCTACTAGTTACTAGGCTGTGACCACTCCTCCAGGGACAGATAGGCTGCTCAGAGCTCCCCACTCTCACTGGTGAACAAAGAAGCTTCCTCCTAACCAAGTAAGGATATGGGCAACACAGGAACTATGGCACAGACTAGAATTCAGCAACACATGAAAACTGGACTACTCTAGTTCAGAAAAGGCGGGAAACAAGGATTTTTTTTTTTTCACTTATACAACAGAACTATGCACAGGAATACATTAAATACTTTAGATCGGCTAGCACACTTGAGTGTGTAGCCTACAACAATTAAACAAGGCAAAAACAACTTTTAAAGTGCAAAACACAAAAAATGCAAAAAAACAAACTTTGCAGAACTCAGATGGTTAGAAAACTCGCTTTTCGGCAAGACTAAACAGTCGCTGGTAGGAAAGTAGGAAAAAGAAGTATTTATAATCTGTAAAAGTCTCTCTTTTGCTCTCTGCTGCTTGTAGAACTCTGCAGGATACCACGAGGAGCTGTGCTGAGTCTGTTAGAAGCAGAAAACCATGCTAAAGTGGGTTTTAAGGCAGGGAGTTTGAAAGAGATAGGAAATGACCCAAAACGGCCAATAAGCTACTAGTTACTGGGCTGAGACCACACCTTCAGGGACAGATAGGCTGCTCAGAGCTCTCCACTCTCACTGGTGAACAAAGAAGCTTCCTCCTATCCAAGTAAGGATAATGGCAACACAGGAACTATGACACAGCCTAGAATTCAGCAAGACCTGAAAACTGGACTATTCTAGTTCAGAAAAGGTGGGAAACAAGGATTTTTTTTCTTTTTTTGACTTATACAACAGATCTAGGCACAGGAATACAGTAAATGCTTTAGATAATGCAGAAAAATAAACTTTGTAGAACTCAGATAGTTAGAAAACATGCTTTTTGGCAAGACTAAACAGTCGCTGGTAGGAAAGTAGAAAAAAAAGTACTTATAATCTGTTAAAGTCTCTCTTTCATTCTCTGATGCTTGTAGAACTCTGCAGGACACCACGAGGACCTGTGCTGAGTCTGTTACATGCGCAAAATCATGCTAAAGCGGGTTTTAAGGCAGGGAGTTTGAAAGAGATAGGAAATGGCCCAAAACAGCCAATAAGCTACTAGTTACTGGGCTGAGACCACTCCTCCAGGGACAGAAAGGCTGCTCAGAGCTTCCCACTCTCACTGGTGAACGAAGCTTCCTTCTATCCAAGTAAGGATATGGGCAACACAGGAACTGTGACATAGCCAAGAATTCAGCAAGACCTGAAAATTGGACTATTCTAGTTCAGAAAAGGTGGGACACAAGGATTTTTTTTGTTTTTTCTTTCTTTTTTTCACATATATAACAGAACTATGCACAAGAATGCAGTAAATGCTTTAGATCGGCTAGCCCACTTGAGTGTGTAGCCTACAACAATTAAACAAGGCAAAAACAACTTTTAAAGTGCAAAACACAAAAAATGCAGAAAAACAAACTGCAGAACTCAGATAGTTGGAAAACTCGCTTTTCAGTGAGACTAAACAGTCGCTGGTAGGAAAGTAGAAAAAAAGTACTTATAATCTGTTAAAGTCTATCTTTCACTCTCTGCTGCTTGTAGAACTCTGCAGGACACCACAAGGAGCTGTGCTGAGTCTGTTACAAGCACAAAACTGCGTTAAAGTGGGTTTTAAGGCAGGGAGTATGAAAGAGATAGGAAGTGGCCCAAAACAGCCAATAAGCTATTAGTTACTGGGCTGAGACCACTCCTCCAGGGACAGATAGGCTGCTCAGAGCTCCCCACTCTCACTGATGAACAAAAAAGCTTCCTCCTATCCAAGTAAGGATATGGGCAACACAGGAACTATGACACAGCCTAGAATATGAAAATAAAATTGCCAAAGATTCCAAAGACAACAATAAGACATTCTATAACTATGTCAAGAATCTAAATGGCAATGCTCAGATCTGCTCTGAGCTAAAACAGAATGACATTAAATATACTGATCCCAAGGACATTGCCAATATCCTGGCAGATCGATTCAGTACCAATTTCAATCCCCTCTCACCCCCTAAATGGCCCATCTCAATACCAGAAGATTGCCAAATTCTGGTAATAATGGCCACACAGTAAAAAACGCACTCTCCAAATCAAAAAATATAGCATCCATGGGACCAGATGAGATCCTGGGCTGTTTACTACATGAACTGCAATATGAAATGGCACCTCACCTAAGTGTCATGTTTAATCATAGCCTCACCTCAGGTTTCGTGCCCAACTGAGTGGCGCAGAGCTACAGTTATCCCACTCCACAAGGGGGGATCCACCTTGGATCCCGTAAACTACCATCCTATCAGTCTGACAAACCTTATATGCAAGGCCATGGAGCGTATTATCATGGAACTTATAAACAAAGACATTGGCAACCTTCAAACACTGGACCCCACCCAGTTTGGGTTCGTGAAAGGCCCATCTTGTCTCATGAACCTGATTGACTTCTTCGAATCAGTCTCCAGTGCCATGGACAAGGGTAAGGTGGTCCACACATCCTATCTAGACCTTGCCAAGGCCTTTGACACCATCCCCCACTCTGGAATCATAGATAAACCTACTAAGCTGGGCATTAATCCCTACGTCACCCAATAGGTTGCTAACTGGCTTACTGATAGAACCTGCACTATAAAAGTAGCCAACTCCAAATCCAGCTCCAGACAAGTGGAGGACCTCAGGGTTCAGTCCTGGGACCACTCTTGTTTGGCATCTACTTCTCTGAAGTACAGGCCAACACTAAGAGACTCTGGCTAACAAAGTTCGCAGATGACTGCAAACTGGGAGCCATTACTGAATCCCCAAATGATGTGGATACTCTACAAAAGAGCCTTACAGAAACAGATGCTTGGTGCCAGAGCCATGGGGTCAAGCTCAATGCCAAGAAATGTATAGTTATCCCCTTTGGGAAAAAACATGTATCCGTGAATTACCATATAGGTGGCAGTACACTAAACACCGAAAGTGTGATAAGAGACTTAGGGACACAGGTGGACAGTGGTCTCACCTTCGAGAACCACATTGTCACAACAGTCAGGAAATCCTTCTATGTGGCACACCTCATCATTAAGGGCTTTTCATCCAGAGAAAAGGAGGTCATTGTCCCACTGTACTTATCCCTCATTAGACCTATTATAGAATATAATGCTCCATTTGATATGTACCTCTCAAGACATCTGCATCAACTGGAAAGGCTGCAGAAATACCTCACTAAAAGAATTACAGGCCTAAAACAGATGCCCTATGCTGACCGCCTTAAAAAACTAAAGCTATACTCTGTCAGATATCGTCTACTCAGAGGCAATCTCTGCTTAACATACAAGGCCATGTCAAACCCAGAGCTGTTGGACATGCTACACTTAAAGAAATCCAAATCCCTCAGAGTCACATGCTCCAGGGATCTAAACCTTGTCATCACAATAAACAAAACTTACTGAAGGGATAGGTTCCTGACTCAGAGACTCCCCAAACTCTGGAATAGATTGCCTATACATGTCAAGCAGAGTGCCTCTTTGGCCCTCTTCAAAAAGAACCTTGACAATTGGATGGGAGAAAGGAAATTCACCCTGGGGATCACGTCAGTCACCCTGCTAGACAGGAGTCCAGGGAAGTAAATAGTGTGGGAAGAAATAGCCAGGGAATTGTTACGGCTAGGCTTGTATAGGCCCTAGGGATGATAGCCTAGTACCAACCTATGAAACTATGAACCTATTCAGCAAGACCTGAAAACTGGACTATTCTAGTTCAGAAAAGGCGGGAAACAAGGATATATTTTTTTCTTTTTTTCATTTATACAGCATAACTAGGCACAGGAATACAGTAAATGCTTTAGATCGGCTAGCACACTTGAGTGTGTAGCCTACAACAATTAAACAAGGCAAAAACAACTTTTAAAGTGCAAAACAAAAAATGCAGAAAAACAAACTTTTCAGAACTCAGATAGTTAAAAAACTCGCTTTTCAACGAAGCTAAACAGTCACTGGTAGGAAAGTAGAAAAAAAGTACTTATAATCTGTAAAAGTCTCTCGCTCTCTGCTGCTTGTAGAACTCTGCAGGACACCACGAGGACCTGTGCTGAGTCTGTTACAAGCACAAAACCAAACTAAAGCGGGTTTTAAGGCAGGGAGTTTGAAAGAGATAGGAAATGGCCCAAAACGGCCAATAAGCTACTAGTTACAGGGAGGCGACCACTCCTCCAGGGACAGATTGGCTGCTCAGAGCTCCCCACTCTCACTGGTGAACAAAGAAGCTTCCTCCTATCCAAGTAAGGATATGGGCAACACAGGAACTATGACACAGACTAGAATTCAGCAAGACCTGAAAACTGGACTATTCTAGTTTAGAAAAGGTGGGAAACAAGGATATTTTTTTTGTTTTTTTTTTCTTTTTTTCACTTATACAACAGAACTATTCACAGGAATACAGTAAATGCTTTAGATCGGCTAGCACACTTGAGTGTGTAGCCTACAACAATTAAACAAGGCAAAAACAACTTTTAAAGTGCAAAACACAAAAATGCAGAAAAATGCAGAAAAACAAACTTTGCAGAACTCGGATAGTTAGAAAACTCGCTTTTCGGCGAGATTAAACAGTCGCTGGTAGGAATGTAGAAAAAAAGTACTTATAATCTGTTAAAGTCTTTCTTGCACTCTTTGCTGCTTGTAGAACTCTGCAGAACACCACGAGGAACTGTGCTGAGTTTGTTACAAGTGCAAAACCACACTAAAGCGGGTTTTAAGGCAGGGAGTTTGAAAGAGATAGGAAATGGCCCAAAACGGCCAGTAAGCTACTAGTTACTGGGCTGAGACCACTCATCCAGGGACAGATAGGCTGTTCAGAGCTCCCTACTCTCACTGGTGAACAAAGAAGCTTCCTCCTATCCAAGTAAGGATATGGGCAACACAGGAACTATGACACAGACTAGAATTCAGCAACACCTGAAAACTGGACTATTCAAACCTCCATACCGCAAGATATACCAAGCTAATAAACAAACTAGGGTATCTTCTATTACACTCCTTACCACAAATTAAACTCCAAACTGACATCCACCCTAACCCAGGTCCAAACAACCTATCCCCCTACCAACAATCCTCCCACCCAACTCTCCAAACATCTTCTGTCCAATCTTTTTCCCACTCCCACCCTTACCTCCGTCTACCCGACACCTCTTCCACTGATCTACTCTTTATCAATTTCAATCTTCGCAGCTGCACAAAGAAAACTACTGAATTCCATGCAGCCCTAGCCACCTACTCATCTGACATAGACGTGATAACCGAAACCTGGCTAAAACCACATTAAAGATAAAGAAGACACCATACTTGACACACAACAGATTAAACAAAAGAGGCGGTGGAGTTGCCATCATGTTTAAATACAACCTCAAACTTTAACAACTTAACTGTACCTACCCAACTCTGAAATCAACCCCAATAAGAGCATAATTATCATTGCCACCTATTTCCTCATGGCAATAACCTGCCCTAGCATAGAAACCCTATTATCCTCGGCATCTACAAGTTTCAGCCAAGAAACTATAATCTTGGTGACTTCAAACTAGACCAGCAATCCTGCTCATCTAACACTCCCTCAAACTTCATAAAACCTTTCACCTTCATTCAAACCATTACATGTCCAACTCACACAGATAAACATTCCAACAAGCCATCTACACTAGATTGGATTCTGACCAACAGACCCAACCTACACTACCTAGCTGGATGACTGCCAGACTCACTTAGTGACCACTCTCCAATCTTTCTTTACAGAAGACGCATACAAACTCAAAGCAACATCATCTACAAATACATGCATTGCACAAAAACTTTCTCCCATACTGCCTTCAACCTGTTACTCCAACAATGCGACTGGTCACCACTTAAACACCTCCACCTAGACCTAGCTATTCAATATTTTAACGACACCTACCTTAACATACCCAGTAACCTTCTCCCATTAGAAAAGTATGATAAAGAGCCAAGCAACTACCCTGGCAATCAAATGACACCAAGCTACTCTTTAAACGTAGAGACAGAGCTTGGTCAACCTACCATATTACCAAAGATGCATCCAACCTCTTAGCATATAAACAACTTCGGAATTTGGCTAAGAAATAAATCAAAAAGGGCAAACAAACCTACCTCCAAACCAGTCAACAAAAGTATCTAAAATATCCCCACAGATTCTGGCAAAGCATAAACTACCTTCTTAGCCCCAGTCATACCCCAACCCCCAGTCCCTATCTCTTCCAACAACACCAATCCTATAGCTACTCAATTCAACTCCCACTTTATCAAGTTCATAACCACCCTACATGGCTACAGAACACCGAGCCTCTTACTCTGCCGATACCTACCACAGACAATTCAAACTCCCTAACATTTCATACCATTCAAACTAGGTACATACAAATCTGCTAACCAAGCTAAAACCCTTCTGTCTAGCAGCGGACCAACTCCCAAACACATTTCTAAAAATTGCTGCACCTTCTATCGCCTACCCCATATCCATCTTGATCAATCGTTCCATTACAGAGCAATACATCCCTCTTTTCTGGAAAGTATCCCACATCATCTGCTCCACAAAGGTGGACTTTCCAGGGAACTAGCTAGCTACTGCCAAATAGCCATCCTCTCACCCCTCACAAAAATCTTAGAAAAATGTATCCACAGTCAGCTCCTTCACCACCTCCTTATTCACAACTTGCTAGCTAGCTCCCAACATGGCTTTCGACCCAAACACAGTACTAGCACAGCTCTTATATCTTTCACCAGCACCATTAATCATCTCCTAAATGAAGGTCACTATGTCTCTTCTATCTTTCTCGATATGTTCAAAGCCTTTGACATATTTCTCACCAACTACTTTTAGAAAAACGCATCCCATGGCCTCACCACTGCAGCCCTAACCTGGTTTCATAGCTATCTTTCCTATCGTCAGCAAGCAACAAATGGGCAAACAGTCCCTCCCCCCTACAACCTATCTCAGTAGGTGTACCCCAAGGCTCCATCTTTGGACTCCTCCTCTTTACCATTTTTACAAACAACTTCAGGTCAGTAACTCAACTGGCACATATTGTCCAGTATGCTGGTGATTCCACACTTATATGGTCAGCCCCTTCACCACAAGAACTTCAACTAAAAATGCAAAACTCCTTTCAAAACATAGAAAAATACCTCTCTGAGCTTCAACTCATTCTTAACCCAAGCAAGACTAACATTATAGTCTTCAGAAACAGAATATCCAAACCTAGTCAGTCCCTTCTCTCAATTCTGTCTTCTGACGGAACCAAAACTGAACCCACTAACCACACCGAACTTCTAGGTGTCACAGTTGACGAGAATCTAAAATTTGACCAGCATATTTCTCTGACTGTCAGAAAAGTTCAAGCCATACTTGGCACCCTCTGTAGAGCTAAAACCATACCATACTTGGATTACAAGACTAACCACTGCTCGTTCACATCTGCTTTCCACCATCTTATATGGATCTCACATATTCACAAAACTACCTAAGACTGAGCTCATTAACCTTGAATCCTGCTACAACAAAATCGCCAAGTTTGCCACCAATCAGCCATACAGAACTCATCATTGCCTTGCCCTCTCCAAATTTAATTGGCTAAAACTCCCTAATCTTTTATCCTTCAACCAAATAGCAATGGCTCACAAAATGATCTACCAACCCAGAAACTGCCCCACTCTCTTTAACCTTGTACAACTCAATACTATTACCTGTTCCCTCAGATCCTCCACCAAGCTAATGCTAAAGGTATCCCACACCCACAGTTACTATGGCAACTCCCTTTACTCTCACAAAATTGCCAAATTATGGAATACCCTACCACAACCCGTCACTCAAAATCCTAACCACCATGAATTCAAACAACTCCTTAAGAGCTACCAACCCAAACACTGGATCTTTTCCTGCTACTCACCAGGCTAATTTTCTTTTTACCTCCCTGTACCTTAACCTCTACTACACTCCCTGCATCTGTCTACTACCTCTGCTGACTTACTCACATCTAAAATAGCAATTTAACTCTGCCATTATTTCACTGTTGATATACATACATACTGTCTCTGTGTACTGTTCGCACTAGTCTCAGTACTTTATATTTCTGTGTAAGTTTAGCAATGGCTTGTCCTTCACTAGAGACTTTGTAAACTGTTTACCCTGTACATATTATAAACTAAATACTGTATTGTAAAACTATTGCTGAATGCTGTATTACTGTAAATATCTGGAGCTTTTCTCCCCGGGCCTCTGTTAAAAATGGGCTTCTGGCCCAGTTAGACACACCCGGTTAACAAATGTAATACATACATACATAGACAAGAGGGAAAGAAAGACAGTTTAGGCACCAACGGGGAACATGGAACAATAACTAGGTAGTCACTAATAAACACACCACTACAAGTGATCTAGTGGGATAACAGAGTTATTGTAATACTTGTTATATAATTTACACAAATGCGCTTGGTGATATTATGCAAAGCAGTTCCTAGTCACAAACTTGAGTGGAGTGATGAGAATTCTGTCTATATACCCCGCTATAAGAGCACAGGTTTGGCAATCGACTGTATAGTGTTAACCAAAAGTAACAGAGGTGCTTTTTGAGTATTCAGTAATTCTTGCAGTGCTAGGGAAGATTACAGATGAGGACTCATATTGCACAGTGGAGAGAAGCCAGACCACAACCAAGGGTACAGTGCAGTATCGCTGGCATCATGAGATGTTAAGGGGATGCTGTCAGAACTGAGAACAAGCATAGTCATTTATCTCAATAATAAATGCAAAGCTCATACAGTCTTCTTGCAGGAAAGTAAGTTCAGAGAAAAGCAACTAGAAATTATTTACCAGACTCTGTTGGGGAATGTTACACACAGTACTTCAGCCTCAGACAAAAGGGGTGGCTATTCTCCTGTCTAAAACCTTACAGTGAAAATTAAGGAAAACGTTTAGGGACAAAAAGAATAGATGGCTTATATTGTAAGTACAGCCCCCTAACTACTATGTATGGTTGGTGTATGTATATGGGCCAGATAATGTCGAGACACAAAAAGGGATAGATTAGAGGTTGCGGATGTCCAAAACTGTTGATATTTGAGAGGCCTACACTATGACAGGGAACCTGAATGCTGGAAGTGACTCAGAGAAAGACAGGTTACCAAAGGGAGTCAGACAGATCTCCAAGGGTTTCTTCATTCGTAAAACAGACTATGGAAGAATGGAGCCTAATAGACTGTTGGAGAACTGTATATATATATATATATATATATATATATATATATATATATATATATCCAGATAAGATGGGGTTAAGTTATATTGGCTGTTGTGAGCAGACTGGATATATATTTACTCTTTAGTTGGTTATTAATAAAAGTGTATGGTATGAGAATGCATCCCTCCTCCCTATCAGATCACAGTTTGTTAATATAGAAAGTTGAGTTGGATAATGCATTACTAAAACTACTGAGTGGTGGTTTGATCCAGTATGGCTCACAAATAGAACTAGAATTGCCAGTTTAAGATGCTAGGTAGGCTCATTTTAGGAAATGGAAGATAATAAAAAAATAAATAATTCCATTAGAAACTTGAATGAAGGACAGCTTGAACTTATATGGCTGTGTGTGTACAATGTGCTAAGTAGACATGTTTGAACACAAGCCTAAACTAGAAGAAACAATGTCCTTTCTATCATACCTGTTTTACCTTTTGATGTGCTCACACAAGTAGTTGCTTAGTGAAGGAGTGGAGAATCCAGTGGAATTGTATCTGCATAATTCATAAGCCAACATACAGTTAAACTCTCAAAAATGTAACAAATAAGTAAAGAGAAAGCAAATTTGTTTTCTGCCCCCCCTCCCAAGATAAATCCACCACATCCACAAATTTAAATGGCATTCTGAATTGCTACTCTACCATTGAAATTACTGTTTCTTGTCAGATAATGTGATATCTGGGATTACCGGCCCTACCTTACAATACCTGATGCGACAAGGCAAAATGGGATATCCCTAATGTTGCAGTTGATGGACTCACCAGCACACAGTAATTGCCATTTGTAGACAGTCATAAGCAAAACCTAAACTTTTCCATGCTGGTAATAAATACAGCTAAATACTTGGAGACATTAGCCCTCATTTGTTTGCACTTAATCAATAACCAGTTCTGACAGTCTGAAGGATAAGCAAGCCCCAGAGACCAATATCTGATGTTCAATCTGATATTATGTCAAGAATCCGAGAGTAAACACAACCATCATGAATCTACCAAGGTTATACCAAGCAGAAATCTTATGATCATTAAATGCATAAGGACATTTATGAAAACCTGGAATGAAAGATTCATGTAAATAAGAGAAATATAGCAGACAAAGACTGTTCACATCGTTTTATAGATGAACTGTTGTTTAACCATGTTATCTGAAACAATGAAATTAATTTTCTCTTTCTCTCTCTCTCTCTCTCTCTCTGTGTCACACACACCCACAGCCACACATCAAGAAAAACAGTCAAGATCCAATATTCTGCTCTCAGATCTAGAACAATACAGTGAGTTGCTGCTACTAGATTAACTAAAATGGTCATACAAAAATCATAATAATAATATACAATAAAGTTGAACTGACATAAAAAATATAAGCTGCTTCTTGCTAAGGAATAAAGTTTCCTATCGCAATGCACATGATTTTTGTCATAAAAATAACATTTGAAACATCAATATAGTGATAAAGCATTTCTGGTTTATGACTATGGTTCTTGAAGTATATCCGTCAAATTTCAGATTTAAAAAGGAGTGTTGCTTTTAAAATACCTTAATCAAGCACCTGTATAACCCCAATCTCTGTGCAGGAGCCAAATATGTAATTCTCAATTTGGAAAAAAGAACTACAACATATAGAATATACCTACACAAGGTATTTGTATAAGCTATGGCTTTGTTACATAAATTCAAGTTGAATTTGTCTTTAACTTGTGGACAGTCACAAATCAGGCAGAGGTAGCTGTAAAATTATTTTGATAGAGTAATCTGGCACAACATGTCAAACGTCATTGGGGTGGCCGTGGTGGCACAGCGGTTAGCATTGTTGCCTCACAGCAAGAGGTTCTCCTGTTTGATTCTCAGCTGCAGATCCTTCTGTGCAGAGTTTGCATTACCTTCTGTGGTCATGTGGGTTTCCTCCCACATTCCAAAGACATGGATTGGACACTAAATTGGCTCTGTGTGTGCGTGTGTCTGAGTGGTACGGCTGAACTACCATGACAGGGCTAGCCACCCAGAGGTGTAAACCTTGACTTTTGATGATAGTCACTGTTGAAGTGACACCCCGACCCCCATGTGCAAAATGAGAAAAAGAGGTTGAGGATATATGTCAAATGTCATATTTCACACACTGGGGTAATCCTACAGGAAAATGGAGAGTAGGAGAGTGTGGTATTTTAAGGATTAGTTACAGCTGTCTAAAAATGTATACAAGGTATTTTTAAATCCCACAATGATGCAGACCTGAACTGTTTACTACTCCTGTTTTAAACTTTCCATAAGGAGTCTCAGTCTATTGCAAGGATCGCTGAAGTTTTGCTTATCTTTGAGTTTTAACAGAGCTCTCTCTCTCTCTATATATATATATATATATATATATATATATATATATATATAGATATAGCTATAGATATAGCTATATGTGTGTGTGTATATATATTATATTTAAAAAAAAATATATATATGTTTTGTTTGTTCTGTATATTGCTTTGTCTTATCTTTTGTTGAACGATTGTTGAATTTCATCGAATCAGTCCTTGCACGTCTCTAACCCAGGATCCTGCACACTATAGCCAAAGTGATTTGCCACTAAGCCATTTCAGATATTTTTGTTTTGTTTTCATAATTTTTGATGATATTTTAAGATCAGGCAGTGGCTAAGTGATCTTCTGTTGTTTGTCATGTCATGTAGGAGAATGTCTTCCTCTGTGTTGTTGATGCTGTTCATATTAACTCTGTAAATCCATTTATGGCATTTTGTTGTCTGGATGCTGTTAGTGTGTATTTATCATGCATATTTACAAGTACTTATCTGTATACACTTTGTGTAGCACTTAAGTAAATTTTTATGTTGTTTAATTTACTTTTTAACATTCATCATGTTTTGTGTTCTGTCCGTTGGCACACATTGCAGTTCACTTGGCTTTCCTCCAACAAAATGTATGCTGTACGAATGTAACATCACTGCTCATTGGCCTAATCTATGTTTTTGTCTGAGGGGCTAGCTGGATAGTTCTACATCCCACCAATATATAATCAGGTTTATCAGTGACGCTGAGATGTTTCTACAATGAAGTGAAAGGATTCATGGATTGTTTATCCAAATTTATATTAGCTACTTTTTTTACAAGATTAGGTTTGTGAAGCCGAGTTGTCATTTTCACACAAAAGGTGATAACTTCTTAATTACTGGATCTCCTGCTTGAGAGAAAAGGGGTATAATTCTATAAATCAGCAACAAGATGGGATGATGCAGAGGTAGATGGTGAAGGGGAATGGAATTAAGTGAATTCTGTTTTATCATTGACAAACAATTTCAGAAACTACACCTTTATGTGGGAGGGTATTATGTATTTATTCAGTCAAAATTAAGCATCTATGCATATTGAGGAAAACTTCCTAGCCTTTTCCATACATAATGAGTGCCCTGAAAGACAGAAATTGAGGAGGAGGGAAAATGGAGTTTGAGCAGACAGAGAGACAGACAGACAAACAGAAGGAAAATGTATAAAATAAGCTAGAACATTTGTTGTTCATTACCTGCAAAGCCCCTCTCTCCAAGACTAGGCACCCTATCCCAAGCTTAGACGTATTTTCTGTTTTAAAATTAAAACATAAAATAAAGGAAATTGTAAACCAAAAGTGAAAAATGTAGGAGAACTTTACAAGTAATAAGAGCTTAAAGAATAAAAATCAATTGCTGTCAAAAAGTGATGGATGGTTTGTGCAGTTCAAGAAGCCAAAGGCATCCAACCATTTTAAGGATACAAACCATGAATATAGTGGACTAGGAAAGGTTGAAACATACAGGCAGTATTCCATGAAAAAAAGATTACATTTTTTTCTAGTTTGAAGAACTGTTCAAAACATAATACATTGCAGACTTAAATATAATGTTGCTTTCAAGCAGACAAGACACTGGAGAACACTAAGAAACTCCTTTCTGTAACTCTGGTTGAGCTTGATGAATGGATAAAGGTAGAGATGGATGGTAAAGCTGTACAGTGTGATTTATTGGTCCTTTCAAACATATGATAAAGTCAGGGAATTAAAACCTGTTTCTGAATGCATTTCAGAAACTATCTGTACATGACAGCAAATGTATACAGTACTTTTCTGAATCATTCTATGGGCATTCAACAGTCCGTGAACATTTTTATGAGTCTTCTGAATGGGTTTTGACAACTACAATTTGTAGCACAGAAGTAAAAGTTAAACAGTTTGCCACATGTCATTATCAATTCTTCAGCTCTCTGGCTGGCTATATTAACATACAAAAATATAACATGAATTTAACTACTGAAATGTAATTATTGGTTAGTACAAATATTGTAAAACATTTTCAGTGGGAATCAAAAGATAAGGACATGATAACATATTTAGCAATGTAACAGTTATGATAGTGATAGAACTGGTAATCAAACTATATAAAACATTCAGTAAAAATATTAACTCCAATCAGTGGGAAAAGGAAAGTCCAGATTATTACAAGCTACATTTTAAAGAGATGTGGCATTAGAAAGAAACATACTGCATGCATTGCTTTAATGACCGTTATATATATTCATTCTGACAGTAACACAGTTGCATGCAATAAGTTCATCTCATTCCCCTGCATGTGTGTAAATTTCAATTAAACAATAAACAATATTTAGTTTTGAAAAATGTGTATGCTAATTGGACAGCTCAATTAACATGTCCATTGTAAACTGAGCATATCTCAATAGAAATAAGACTGGGCATTTTCTGTTCAGATAAGGTCTCTAACTGCTAACCAGTTTTACAAGGAACAGGACAAACTGTGACAAAAATCTGACGAGTTGAGGTGAATTCTTACTGGCAGTAAAACAAATTGTACTGACTGTAACTATAACTCAACTGTACAGACTTCTGCACAACACCACTACTTGTCTTCATATTCCTCCTGTCCCTCATAACACTTTTTATTTTATCGTAAATCACTGATAATTTTTGTTGCAGCCATACCAGGCATTAGAGTTGCAGCCTTTCTTTTGTTCATATGGTGTACATCAATTCCAAAACCTATTCTAGTAATTAGCTCTTCCTGTTTAAAAAAAAACTTTCACACAATAGTAAGCTCCTCCTTGGAGCATAATAATATAATATATTTAACAACATCACTAATTTTAATGCCGGGTGCACCTTTAAAAACAGCTCCACAGCAAACATGCAACCTCTTACCATCTAAATTCCACATGCCGGTTGTCATTTAGTTACTTCAGTCCTCAATGATTTGCCCCTAAGCATAACATTTATGAAGAACAGACCAAATGTAAAAAAATCTGATAAATATCCAGACAGTATGTGAAAATATAGATAGGTGAGAAATACACAGACCATTCAGATTCATATAGAGACAGCAATGTACTGTTTAGCCATTTAAATAAACACGTACAGTACGTATTTTAAATGGCCCAGACTACTGAAGATGTGGGAAAAGGACTATACAATAAAAGACTTTTTTGCTTAACAATGCCATTGTACAATAATGATTATCTACCCTGATTATATAGTTAACACAAGATTTAATCACTGTTGGCTTAGTTTAGTGACTCCCTCATGATCAAACCATGCTGGCCAAATAATATAGCCTTTCTGAACCCAGCCTAAAATAATTAGATGAAGCCACATTGTAAACTGACCACCTGAAAGATGGCAGGAGGAAATCTAGTGTAATGCCAGTTGAGTGTCAAGCTGAGGTAGAATTGAATACAATGGATGTATGCCTTTCAAAGGAAATTATTTGGGATATGCAATGTCACCTCGGTCCAACAACTTGAAGTTATAAGTAAAAAAAAAAAAACTCGAGGTGACTATGAGATGCTGAAATAAAACTACCATTCAAACCACCCACAGACAAACTTGAAGTATTGTGAAAAGTACTCTCATTATATAACTGAAAGCCACACATAGCTAACAACTGTATAGACATTTTTTCTGTGCTGTTGTATTAGTGATGTTTATGCTAGGTTGATCTTGATGCTTGTGAGTGCTACACACAGCCAGAAATTGTGCTGTAAGTTATTTCCTATGTTGCTGTATGTACTGATGTTTACCCTACAATGATCTTACTGAGTAAGCATGCAAAAGCTCCTTTCTCCATTACATAGTTAAACAAATTGCAATTACTGTATTTATTGTACTGACCATTGTATGCATGTAACAAATAACTGAACGGAACACCCAACAACTCCCTTATATATTTTTTCACATATTGCTGTACTATATTGCACGTTTATCCTATGATATCTTACTGTGTTATCATTTTACAGTATTATCATATTTTTTTTTTTATGTACTCTGATAACTTGTGCTGACTGCATTTACTGTACTAATCTTGTGGAGCTTTTCTTCCCAGGCCTGCGCTGAAAATGGGATTCATGCCCAGTCGAACTCTCCCAGTACACAAATGTAAACTAAATAAATAAATAAATTGTGCTATGTACCATCTCTGTTTTTTGCATACCTGTACCAAATAAATGTTTGGGGGATTCTGCAACTTTGGAGAGTGTGTGTAGGAGTGATGTTGGATACGCTGTCATGTACTGACTGTAGTGATGCTGAGAGAATGCAGTGTGAATGTGGGGAATGATGAAGATACTTGGAAGGATGCGATTGGAAGGAATTTCTTGGCTGATATGAACCTTAATTGTAGACTGTTTTTGAATTTTTGGGGTAATCATGGATTGTTCATATGTTAAATGACAGTGTTGCTCATAGGTGTATTTAGTACCAGAACACTGAGCTGAGGGGTAAAGAAAGCTGACAGGTGACCACCATTTGATGGTACATTGAGCCAGGTAATTGCATCACCTGCTGGACAGACACAGTGAACCCAAATACAAAGTGGGTATGTCTTGGAAATGCAAAGCAGCTATTTAGATTAAGAATGTCAAGAGTACATTCTGTCTCTCATCTGGCTATAGTTTTCATGAACAGGGTATCAATGAGCATAAGAGGTGTGAATAATTATCTGTTTTAGGGGCATGAGGGCTACATCCTTGTTGTTTACAGATGACAGTTATTTATCACTGTGCTCTCTAGATCACTGCTAAATATTAAGTATTCAGCATAACAATCAGCACCTATAAATCAAGTCAGACTACTCTCCCAGAAAAGGAACAAGTTATCCAAAGTAGTGGTGTTTAAGTATAGTGGAGTTTTGTTCATGAGTAATGAGTCAGAGTCATTCAGGAGCTGCACTACCAGATTCAGTACAGCAGTATCACTACTGTAGGTGTTGTAACAGATTGCTGTGGTTAATTGAAAGGTCACAGACTGATGGTCACCCTTTACTCCAGACACCACCTATGGGCAAAGGCTTTGGGTTATAACTAAAAGGATAGGACTGCAGATACAAAATAGCAGAAATGGTGCTAGATTTTTGCTGTGTAACAGAATGAAGAGCTCAGCAGCCCTTGTAGATCTCAGAGTATAGCCATTGCTTCAGCTGGTTGACATGACTCAGTTAAGCTGGTTTGGGCACCTAGTGAAGATGTCATTTGGACCTGCTGTGGAAAGTGTAGTACGCAAAATCCATTGTAATGAGGACGTGGGTGGACTTGAAGCACTTCGGAGAGATTATATTGTTCAGCTTGCCTTAAAATGCCAAGGAATCCTACAGGTTGAAATGGTTACTGTTGCTGGTGACAGGGAAATATCAGGTTTCTACTATTGCAATCCTTATCTGGATAAGTAGTTTATAGAATGAATGGATGGACAGATAAGACAGAAGGAAGATAATGGATAGATAGAGAGATGGATGTATGGGCAGACGTTTATGAGCCAAAATAAATAATACAACAAAATATTTTAGCATAAAATGGCTAGTGTAACTTAAATATTTTAAAAAATAATCACCATATGCATCATTAAAATTACAAATGCCTGCATTCTGGAACAGGTTATCTGAACAGAAAGCTTTAATTGTGTAGCTTTTCAGCTGCAAACTAATTCCAAGTATGTTTCAGAATCTGCCATATACACTGCATATGTACAGCTACTTGTGTGATTTCAGACTTGCTGTAGTACCCTTAAACTATAGGTACCTCTAGTTTGCAGTCACAAGCATACAGTATTTCAGAAGAAATAGTGAACAGTATATCGGACCATGTGCACAGTGCAGGGTACTTCAGTTTCCGTGAACATGTAGTGCGCCAACTTGGTCAGAGCACTACAAATAAAAATAAACTTAGCTGCCCATGGGCAATAAACACAGAATGCATACAGCAGCAGCAGACAGCACAAGCCAAAACATGAACTTATGATTGTGTAATGGACACGCGCACACTGATGCAGTGTTTTCAAAGGCTGGAATGGTAAATATAGAAGTATGTACAGTCTATATACTGTAGATATGGACTACATGGTCCCTGCATGTTAAACTATATGATGCCTTGTTTTAATAGTCAGAATTAATGATTCTTTAATCTTATTAGTATTTTTATTTTAGATCTTTATTATTTGTAAAATGGATAGGCTTAGGAATTCAGCTTGAAAATGTGGAAGCTGAAAGGAAGTAATATATGTGAGACGTATTGACATCATAGTATCCATGCCAATAGCAGGGTTACAGGATGAATGCTACATACTGGATATAGACATACATGCACTGGAGCAATTATGTGCACCTGCATACATCATCCTTCTACTGGTCAGCAGGACATTATGCATTACAAGAGTGCATCACACACTTAAAATGCACATTCCATGGGGACACCTCACTCACAACGATAGTGCTGCTGTGTATGTCTTAAGCTGTCATATATATGTGTGGTATTCAGAAATCAACCAGCACTCTAGCAGAAGCAAACCATAGAAAATGTGAAAAGCTTTGCAAAAAAAAAAAACATACATAAAATGGCAGGACTGCATAAACAACTGTCACTAAAGTACCAAATGCAGAATGAAATATCAACTTGTGATGTGCAGTGAATGCTCATCTCACAATTGAGTTATGGGCTATATGCATAAACACTACAGTTAGAAGAAAGGAAATCATTGTACACAATTTTTTCAAATTATATTGCATCAGACAAAATGAAGTCCTCAGCATGGGTCACATAAGCAGTACACATTAAATATATACAGTAACAGATTAAAAATGCAACATTAAAGTACTAAAATACAAAGATACATACTGGTCAGATTTATTACCATGTATGACTGTATCCAGTATCCCTATTTGCATAAATGTAATTAGTTCTTCAGTGTGCATTACCATGTGCATCACTGTCTACAACTGGACAATCAAATGTCTAAGTGCAAATCTTCAGCATGCAGGCATGCATGCATCTCTTGTACATGCAGTTTGAGGGAAGACCAGAGAGCTGAGACAATACTGTGGGTCATAAGTTGCTACTCTAACATACACACACACATATCTACTGCAGTTGTATAAACACAGGGGTACTATTCCTTGGAGGATGCCCTGAGATTATGTGCATTCCTGCAGGATTTTGATTTCATAGCTGGGTTAAATGTAATCATAAAACATAATTCTACCAGTTATTCAACTACCAGTAGAGCTGATTTTCAGGTTCTAAGGCTATCTTCACAGTTCACATATTTTGGGACTTTTCTTCACTGGGAGCTTAAAATTCAGTTTGTGATAATCATTTTGTTTGGTGCCATGCATGACAAAGAGCTCACATCTCTTACTGGATATATTAGTGGCACAAAACTGCTCTGATCGTCTTTGGTATGTTGTGTTGTTAGGTATCTTTCCACCTCCTCTAAATGTTACTGGACTAGGGATGTAATCAAGTTTTTGGACCAGTTTATTTGAGAGGAGAAGAGGAAATGTGTCCACTTCTGTGTAAAGATTAACGAATGTGATTATGAGCGTACTTGATATCCTTTACTATAGTGTATATGCACTGTACTTTATGCTGCAACACAACAGGTTACTGTGATCCCCCTACCCAGTAATGGACACACCTAGAGGCCAGGCTTCTTAAAAGTGGCATCATATGGGTATTTCAGAGCATTGCTAGAGGATCTAACAAAATTAAACAGTACAGCTTTCTCTTTTAAGACATGTCATATGTTTTATACAAAGCTGTAGGCAGCAGATGTTTGAGGTACATTGTGATCCATTTAGGGTAGCTATTATGTCATATTAGGAAACTAAATGACTTCCTGCGATGACTGGAAAAGAGAGGGGGGTCTTGGAGATGATCTACACATCACACTGCTCTTTTTGGTCGCAAGCTCAAAATCACTGGAGATTTTGCAGATGAGTGATGCATTTACGAAAGTACCTATATATTGTTGCCTTACCTTTGGTGAGTTTTCCATTTTAAACACCCTTTGATAGCCTAAAGCTATTCAAATGTTTGGGGTGGTACAAAAGGAAAAAACTGAAGGTTATGATACAAAAATATATTGGACAGTCCAGCTTAGTGGCATAGAATGATGGAGGTTTGAAAGTTCAATTTGCAGTCTGGGTGCTAGAAAAACTAGCCAGGGTGAGAAGGAACAGCAAACGTCAGCATTACAAAAAAATTCAAAGGTAGTTCCTTGTTGAAAACGAATACACAAAAACACTACACACAACATGGAAAATTAAAAAAAGAAACCAAAACCAAATACACGCCAAAAACTATTAATAATAACATAAGCATTTTTATTTCTCCAAAGACTTCCACTCAAGACATTTTCAGAAAAAAAATATTAAAAAAGTGCAGTTATTAATACTGCTTAAATAAGCTGATAGTCACATGACCATTATCAGATGATGGACCATTATATTATTTTTAACTTAATTTTGTTTCTTCTTAAGATAAAGTTTAAACTTCCTCAGTCTTCAGAATTAAAATAGGATTCTACCAATCAGAATCAGCATCCATTACCAAACATGTGCCAGAAGGATCTGTTCTTCCCTCCCCCTTCTCCATATTCATTAACAAACTTCCTTGTGACTTCCCCCATCTCCCACTTATCCTCCCTGCTGATGTCATAGTCATGTGCCAGTCAGGTTACTCCCGCACCAGCATTTAGTGCCAACTTCACCAATGGCTCATAAACCATAAACTACTTCTCAACCCCACCAAGACTAAAACTATGTTTTGCTACTGCACAGAAAATTCACCAAGCCCCTGTTACTTTAACCATCTTTGACCTACACGACCAATCCATAGAGATGCCTAAAACTACTGCTTTATTAGTCACTAAACTTCCATTTCCACATAGACAAAGTGAGAGTCAAAATAAACTCCCTCCTCTTCTAATCCAAAAAGATCTCCCCTTTTCTATCCTATCCAGTCAGAGCAGCCATTGACAAAGGAGTACTCCTATCTCAGCTTGAATACGGGCTCCAGATTTTTGCTTCTGCCTCAAAGAAAAACATTGCCGCACTCCAGACTATCTCAAACAGCATCTGCCAAATCATTACAACCTCAGCTGTTGGTGAGCATCACTTTATCACCATGGATAAAGGAAAATGGCTACCCATAAATCAAAGGTCTAACTTACTTTTAGGATTCCTACTCTACATACTCCAAAGCCACACATTTACTTCCCTTGCAGCTAGACTTCAAGAAAAACATTCCTGATACAACATGAGACACTACCCATGAGCCACAACAACCTTCATTACCCCTAGACCCAAATTGTACAACATTGTACATGCCTTGTCCTCCCCAGCATCTACTCTTAGGCAAGTTCTCCCCATTGCCATTAAATGAATCAGCACTTACTCCATATTCAGAATGCAACTCAAAAAGCACTTCTGTCATCCAAGCCAAGGGCTCCTGCTTCAACTCATGGACATATCATCTAACCTATCTACTTTAAGTTTCTTCTCCTCTCAAGATTCACTGAAGATTGTCCCAGCTTAGAAATTAATAAATATATATATATTTATATATATATATATATATATATATATATATATATATATATGTATTTATATATAGAGCAATGAAATTCCCCGATCTGGAAGGTAAATGCTGACAAAATGTTCAAGGAAAATCTTTTATTGTAGAATCAAGCCAAACATGAGCATTTTTGTTTAACAGCAAAGGCGCTCATATTTGTAGTAGTGTGACCTGGCTGAAGGAGTTTGGTTATTGCAGACCAGAATTTTTGTGGAGTTTGTTGATTGTTTTTTTTGAAGGTGTAGGTAGAAATCTTTTTTGTCTCTAAGAATATCCTTCTTGGTGGCATTTCTTAGCTGTTTAAATTGGAGGTGGGTTGTTGGACATTTGGTAGATCTCCATTTAGCCCAGATTTTATTTCTGAGTAGTATCTTTTGCCTAGTTTGTTTTGTGAGCCAGGGGGCAGATTTGTTTTTTATTCTAGTGGAGCGATAAGGTGCATGGGAGTCTAGGATTTGAATAAAGTTAGTATTAAAGTAGGTAACAGCTTCAACTAGTTCTAGATAGGTTAGTGGTGACCAGTCACATGCTTGCAATTTGGTTAAGAAGTTGTCTGGATTAAATAATTTTTTTAAGCGGGAGGTTTTGAGATTGAGTAGTTGCAATATGGACTTTTTGTCTAATAATGTAGGTAAGTATGTGGTCACTGATATCATCTGGGAGGGTTCCTGGAGTATAAGATTTAGGGTGGTTGTTAATAAGGATCCAGTCCAAAGTACTTTCC